>NW_026734686.1:0-261740 GCF_949786415.1 Peromyscus eremicus | reverse complement strand
AGTTGAATCACATGCAGTTTTTGGTCCTATGAGCAATAGTTGTTTTCTGGTAAGGAAAGTCACTATTGTGCTCCCTTTGCCATACACAGTGCAAATAGCACTCGCCGTCTGTTCCCAGCAAGTACAGTGTATCGAACTAAAAAGGACATACTGTTCTTGTCAGTTTTCTAAGCAAAGTAGAACTAGATATGGCCCGTGAGTGTATAAAGCACAGTTTTTTTTGTTCTGAACAAGCTCACTGTTTGGATATCATAGAAAACACAGTAGAGTAGAAGAGTGCTCTTCTCTCAAAAGCAGAGTGTGTTTCTTGTAAGGCGAGCTAGCATTTGTTTCTCAGTCCTAAATGGAGTTCGAGTCACATGCAGATTCTGGTCCTACAAGCAAGAGTTGTTTTCTGGTAAGAAGAGTCACTATTGCGCTCCCATTGTCATACACAGGGCAAATAGCCCTGGCGACTGTTCCCAGCATGTACAGTGTATTGGACTGAAGAGGATCTACTTACTGTTCTTGTCAGTTTCCTAAGCAGATTGAACTAGATATGGCCCCTGTGTGTAGGAAGCACAGTTCTTTTGTTCTGAGCAAACTCACTGTTCTTGCCCTATAGGAAACACAGTAGAGTAGAAGAGTGCTCTTTTTTCAAAAGCAGAGTGTGTTTCTTCTAAGGTAAGCTAGCGTTTGTTTCCCAGTCCTAAATGGAGTTGAATCACATGCAGTTTCTGGTCCTATGAGCAAGAGTTCTTTTCTGGTAAGAAGAGTCGCTATTGTGCTCCCATTTTCATACACAGGGCAAATAGTACTGGCGTCTCTTCCCAGCATGTACAGTGTATTGGACTGAAGAGGATCTACTGTTCTTGTCAGTTTCCTATGCAGAATTAAACTAGATATGCCGTGTGTGTAGGAAGCCCAGTTCTTTTGTTCTGAGCAAGCTCACTCTTCTGGCGCTATAGGAAACACAGTAGAGTAGAAGAGTGTTCTTTTCTCAAAAGCAGAGTGTGTTTCTTGTAAGGCGATCTATCGTTTGTTTCCCAGTCCTAAATGGAGTTGAATCACATGCAGTTTTTGGTCCTACGAGCAAGAGTTGTTTTCTGGTAAGGAAAGTCACTATTGCGGTCCCATTGCCAAATACAGTGCAAATAGCCCTCGCGTCTGTTCCCATCAAGTACAGTGTATTGGACTGAAGAGGATCTACTGTTCTTGTCAGTTTCCTAAGCAGAGTTGAACTAGACATGGCCCCTGTGTGTAGGAAGCACAGTTCTTTTGTTCTGAGCAATCTCACTGTTCGGACACCATAGGAAACACAGTAGAGTAGAAGAGTGCTCTTTTCTCAAAAGCATGACTGTGTTTCTTGTAAGGCGAGCCAGCGTTTCTTTCCCAGTCCTAAATGGAGTAGAATCACATGCAGTTTCTGATCCTACGAGCAAGAGTTGTTTTCTGGTAGAAGAGTCACTATTGCGCTCCCATTGCCATACACAGTGCAAATAGCACTCGCATCTGTTCCCAGCAAGTACAGTGTATTGGACTGAAGAGGATCTACTGTTATTGTCAGGTTCCTAAGCAGAATTGAACTAGATATGGCCATGTGTGTAGGAAGCACAGTTCTGTTGTTCTGAGCAAGCTCACTGTTCTGACACCATAGGAAACACAGTAGAGTAGAAGAGTGCTCTTTTCTCTTAAGCAGAGTGTGTTTCTGTAAGGTGAGCTAGCTTTTGTTTCCCAGTCCTAAATGGAGTTGAATCACATGCAGTTTCTGGTCCTACGAGCAAGAGTTGTTTTCTGGTAAGGGAAAGTCACTATTGCGCCTCCCTTTACCCTACACAAGGCAAATAGCACTCGCGTCTTTTCTCAGCAAGTGGAGTGTATTGGAGTGAATAGGAGCTACTGTTCTTGTCAGTTTCCTAAGCAGAGTTGAACTAGATATGGTCCGCTATGTGTATGAAGCACAATTCTTTTGTTCTGAGCAAGCTCACTGTTTGGATCCCATAGGAAACACAGTAGAATAAAAGAGTGCTCTTTTCTCTAAAGCAGAGTGTGTTTCTGTAAGGCGAGCTAACATTTGTTTCCCAGTCCTAAATGGATTGGAATCACATGCAGTTTCTGGTCCTACGAGCAAGAGTTGTTTTCTGGTAAGGAAAGTCACTATTGCGTTCCCATTGCCATAACAGTGCAAATAGCCCTCCCGTCTGTTCCCAGCAAGTACAGTGTATTGGACTGAAGAGGAGCTACTGTTCTTCTCAGTTTCCTAAGCAGAGTTGAACTAGATATGGTCCGTGGTGTGTAGGAAGCACAGTTCTTTTTTTCTGAGCAAGCTCACTGTTCTGGCCCTATAGGAAACACAGTAGAGTAGAAGAGTGCTCTTTTCTCAAAAGCAGAGTGTGTTTCTTGTAAAGCGAGCTTGAGTTTGTTTTCCCAGTCCTAAATAGAGATGAATCACATGCAGTTTCTGGTCCTACGAGCAAGAGTTGTTTTCTGGTAAGAAGAGTCACTATTGCGCTGCCATTGCCATACACAGGACAAATAGCACTGGCGTATGTTCCCAGCAAGTACAGTGTATTGGACTGAAGAGGATCTACTGTTCTTGTCAGTTTCCTAAGCAGACTTGAACTAGATATGGCCGTGTGTGTAGGAAGCACAGTTTTTTGTTCTGAGCAAGCTCACTGTTCGGAACACATAGGAAACACAGTAGAGTAGAAGAGTGCACTTTTCTCAAAAGCAGAGTGTGTTTCTTGTAAGGCGAGCTAGTGTTTGTTTCCCAGTCATAAATGGAGTTGAGTCACATGCAGTTTTTTGTCCCACGAGCAAGAGTTGTTTTCTGGTAAGACAAGTCACTATTGTGCTCCAATTGCCATACACAGTGCAAATATCACTCACTTCTGTTCCCCACAAGTACAGTGTATCGGACTGAAGAGGAGCTACTGTTCTTCTCAGTTTCCTAAGCAGAGTTGAACTAGATATGGCCCGTGTGTGTAGGAAGCACAGTTCTTATGTTCTGAGCAAGCTCACTGTTCTGGCCCTATAGGAAACACAGTAGAGTAGAAAAGTGCTCTTTTCTCAAAAGCAGAGTGTGTTTCTTGTAAAGCGAGCTAGAGTTTGTTTTTCAGTCCTAAATGGAATTGAATCACATGCAGTTTCTGGTCCTATGAACAAGAGTTGTTTTCTGGTAAGGAAAGTCTCTATTGCGCTCCCATTGCCCTACACAAGGCAAATAGCAACTCGCGTCTTTTCCCAGCAAGTACAGTGTATTGGACTGAATAGGAGCTACTGTTCTTGTCAGTTTCCTAAGCAGAGTTGAACTAGATGTGGTCCGTGTGTGTATTAAGCACAGTTCTTTTTGTTCTGAGCAAGCTCACTGTTTGGACCCCATAGTAAACACAGTAGAGTAGAAGAGTGCTCTTTTCTCTAAAGCAGAGTGTGTTTTCTTATAAGGCGAGCGAGCGTTTGCTTCCCAGTCCTAAATGGAGTGGAATCACATGCAGTTTCTGGTCCTACGAGCAAGAGTTGTTTTCTGGTAAGGAAAGTCACTATTGCGCTCCCATTGCCATACACAGTGCAAATAGCACTCGCGTCTGTTCCCAGCAAGTACAGTGTATCGGACTGAAGAGGAGCTACTGTTCTTGTCAGTTTCCTAAGCAGAATTGAACTAGTTATGGCCGTGTGTGTAGGAAGCACAGTTCTTTTGTTCTGAGCAAGCTCACTGTTCAGACCCAAAAGGAAACACAGTAGAGTAGAAGAGTGCTCTTTTCTCAAAAGCAGAGTGTGTTTCTTGTAAGGCGAGCTAGCGTTTGTTTCCCAGTCCGAAATGGAGTTGAGTCACATGCAGTTTTTTGTTCTATGAGCAAGAGTTGTTTTCTGGTAAGACGAGTCACTATTGTGCTCCAATTGCCATACACAGTGCAAATAGCACTCGCGTATGTTCCCCGAAAGTACAGAGTATTGGACTGAAGAGGAGCTACTGTTCTTCTCAGTTTCCTAAGCGGAGTTGAACTAGATATGGCCCGTGTGTGTAGGAAGCACAGTTCTTTTGTTCTGAGCAAGCTCACTGTTCGGACCCCATAGGAAGCACAGTAGAGTAGAAGAGTGCTCTTTTCTCAAAAGCAGAGTGTGTTTCATGTAAGGCGAGCTAGCATTTGTATCCCAGTCCTAAATAGAGTTGAATCACATGCAGTTTCTGGTTCTATGAACAAGAGTTGTTTTTTGGTAAGAAAAGTCACTATTGCGCTCCCATTGCCATACACAGTGCAAATAGCACTCGCATCAGTTCCCAGCAAGTACAGTGTTTCTCAGTGAAGAGGAGCTACTGTTCTTGTCAGTTTCCTAAGCAGAGTTGAACTAGTTATGGCCCGTGTGTAGGAAGCACAGTTCTTTTGTTCTGACCAAGCTCAATCTTATGGCCATATAGGAAACACAGTAGAGTAGAAGAGTGCTCTTTTCTCTAAAGCAGAGTGTGTTTCTTGTAAGGCGAGCTAGCGTTTGTTTCCCAGTCCTAAATGGAGTTGAATCACATGCAGTTTCTAGTCCTACGAGCAAGAGTTGTTTTATGGTAAGAAGAGTCCACTATTGCGCTACCATTGCCATACACAGGACAAATAGCACTGGCGTCTGTTCCCAGCAAGTACAGTGTGTTGGACTGAAGAGGATCTACAGTTCTTGTCAGGTTCCCAAGCAGAATTGAACTAGATATGGCCGTGTGTGTAGGAAGCACAGTTCTTTTGTTCTGAGCAAGCTCACTGTTCGGACAGCATAGGAAACACAGTAGAGTAGAAGAGTGCTCTTTTCTCAAAAGCAGAGTGTGTTTCTTGTAAGGCGAGCTAGCGTTTGTTTCCCAGTCCTAAATGGAGTTGAATCACATGCAGTTTCTGGTCCTAAGAGCAAGAGTTGTTTTCTGGTAAGGAAAGTCACTATTGTGCTCCCCTTTCCATACACAGTGCAAATACCTCCCGCGTCTGTTCCCATCAAGTACAGTGTATCGGACTGAAGAGGAGCTATTGTTCTTGTCAGTTTCCTAAGCAGAGTTGAACATGATATGGCCCGTGTGTGTAAGAAGCACAGTTCTTATGTTCTGAGCAAGCTCACTGTTCTGGCCGTATAGGAAACACAGTAGAGTAGAAGCGTGCTCTTTTCTCAAAAGCAGAGTGTGTTTTTGTAAGGCAAGCTAGCTTTTGTTTCCTAGTCCTAAATGGAGTTGAATCACATGCAGTTTCTGGTCTTACGAACAAGAGTTTTTTCAGGTAAGGAAAAGTCTCTATTGCGCTCACATTGCCCTACACAAGGAAAATAGCACTCGCGTTTTTTCCCAGCAAGTACGGTGTATCGGACTGAAGAGGAGCTACTGTTCTTGTCAGTTTCCTAAGCAGAGTTGAACTAGATATGGCCCGTGTGTAGGAAGCACAGTTCTTTTGTTCTGAGCAAGCTCACTGTTCTGGCCCTATAGAAAACACAGTAGAGTAGAAGAGTGCTCTTTCCACAAAAGCAGAGTGTGTTTCTTGTAAGGTGAGCTAGCTTTTGTTTCCCAGTCCTAAATGGAGTAGAATCACATGCAGTTTCTGGTCCTACGAGCAAGAGTTGTTTTATAGTAAGAAGAGTCACTTTTGCGCTGCCATTGCCATACACAGGACAAATAGCATCGCGTCTGTTCCCAGCAAGTACAGAGTATTGGACGGAAGAGGAGCTACTGTTCTTGTCAGGTTCCTAAGCAGAGTTGAACTTGTTATGGCCCTGTGTAGGAAGCACACTTCTTTTGTTCTGAGCAAGGTCACTGTTTTGGCCCTATAGGAAATACAGTAGAGTAGAAGAGTGCTCTTTTCTCTAAAGCAGAGTGTGTTTCTTGTAAGGCGAGCTAGCGTTTGTTTCCCAGTCCTAAATGGAGTTGAATCACATGCAGTTTCTAGTACTATGAGCAAGAGTTGTTTTATGGTAAGAAGAGTCATTATTGCTCTGCCATTGCCATACACAGGACAAATAGCACTGGCGTCTGTTCTTAGCAAGTACAGTGTAATGGACTAAAGAGGATCTACTGTTCTTGTCAGGTTCCTAAGCAGACTTGAACTAGATATGGCCGTGTGTGTAGGAAGCACAGTTTTTTTTGTTCTGAGCAAGCTCACTGTTCAGAACACATAGGAAAAACACAAGTAGAGTAGAAGAGTGCTCTTTTCTCAAAAGCAGAGTGTGTTTCTTGGAAGTCGAGCTAGCGTTTGTTTCCCAGTCCCTAAATGGAGTTGAGTCACATGCAGTTTTTTGTCCTATGAGCAAGAGTTGTTTTCTGGTAAGACAAGTCACTATTGTGCTCCAATTGCCATACACAGTGCAAATAGCACTCACGTCTGTTCCCCGCAATACAGTGTATTGGACTGAAGAGGAGCTAGTGTTTTTGTCAGTTTCCTAAGCAGAGTTGAACTAGATATGGCTCGTGTGTAGGAAGCACAGTTGTTTTGTTCTGAGCAAGCTCACTGTTCGGAACCCATAGGAAACACAGTAGAGTTGAAGAGTGCTCTTTTCTCAAAAGCAGAGTGTGTTTCATGTAAGGCGAGCTAGCATTTGTTTCCCAATCCTAAATGGATTTGAATCACATGCAGTTACTGGTCCTACGAGCAAGAGTTGTTTTCTGGTAAGGAAAGTCACTATTGCGCTCCCATTGCCATACACAGTGCAAATAGCATCGCGTCTGTTCCCAGCAAGTACAGAGTATCGGACGGAAGAGGAGCTACTGTTCTTGTCAGTTTTCTAAGCAGAGTTGAACTTGTTATGGCCCTGTGTAGGAAGCACAGTTCTTTTGTTCTGAGCAAGGTCACTGTTCTGGCCCTATAGGAAATACAGTAGAGTAGAAGAGTGCTCTTTTCTCTAAAGCAGAGTGTGTTTCTTGTAAGGCGAGCTAGCGTTTGTTTCCCAGTCCTAAATGGAGTTGAATTACATGCAGTTTCTAGTACTATGAGCAAGAGTTGTTTTATGGTAAGAAGAGTCATTATTGCTCTGCCATTGCCATACACAGGACAAATAGCACTGGTGTCTGTTCCCAGCAAGTACAGTGTAATGGACTAAAGAGGATCTACTGTTCTTGTCAGGTTCCTAAGCAGACTTGAACTAGATATGGCCGTGTGTGTAGGAAGCACAGTTTTTTTGTTCTGAGCAAGCTCACTGTTCGGAACACATAGGAAACACAGTAGAGTAGAAGAGTGCTCTTTTCTCAAAAGCAGAGTGTGTTTCTGGGAAGTCGAGCTAGCGTTTGTTTCCCAGTCCTAAATGAAGTTGAGTCACATGCAGTTTTTTGTCCTACGAGCAAGAGTTGTTTTCTGGTAAGACAAGTCACTATTGTGCTCCAATTGCCATACACAGTGCAAATAGCACTCACGTCTGTTCCCCGCAAGTACAGTGTATTGGACTGAAGAGGAGCTAGTGTTCTTGTCAGTTTCCTAAGCAGAGTTGAAATAGATATGGCCCGTGTGTAGGAAGCACAGTTGTTTTGTTCTGAGCAAGCTCACTGTTCGGACCCCATAGGAAACACAGTAGAGTAGAAGAGTGCTCTTTTCTCAAAAGCAGAGTGTGTTTCATGTAAGGCGAGCTAGCATTTGTTTCCCAATCCTAAATGGATTTGAATCACATGCAGTTACTGGTCCTACGAGCAAGAGTTGTTTTCTGGTAAGGAAAGTCAATATTGCGCTCCCATTGCCATACACAGTGCAAATAGCATCACGTCTGTTCCCAGCAAGTACAGAGTATTGGACGGAAGAGGAGCTACTGTTCTTGTCAGTTTCCTAAGCAGAGTTGAACTAGTTATGGCCCGTGTGCAGGAAGCACAGTTCTTTTGTTCTGAGCAAGCTCACTGTTCTGGCCCTATAGGAAACACAATAGAGTAGAAGAGTGCTCTTTTCCCTATCGTAGAGTGTGTTTCTTGTAAGGCAAGCTAGCGTTTGTTTCCCAGTCCTAAATGGAGTTGAATCACATGCAGTTTCTAGTCCTATGAGCAAGAGTTGTTTTATGGTAAGAAGAGTCACTATTGCGCTGCCATTGCCATACACAGGACAAATAGCACTGGCGTCTGTTCCCAGCAAGTACAGTGTATTGTACAGAAGAGGATCTACTGTTCTTGTCAGGTTCCTAAGCAGAATTGAACTAGATATGGCCGTGTGTGTAGGAAGCACAGTTCTAATGTTCTGAGCAAGTTCACTCTTCTGGCTCTATAGGAAACACAGTAGAGTAGAAGAGTGCTCTTTTATCAAAAGCAGAGTGTGTTTCTTGTAAGTCGAGCTAGCGTTTGTTTTCCCAGTCCTCAATGGAGTTGAGTCACATGCAGTTTTTTGTCCTACGAGCAAGAGTTGTTTTCTGGTAAGACAAGTCACTATTGTGCTCCAATTGCCATACACAGTGCAAATAGCTCTCGCGTCTGTTCCCTGCAAGTACAGTGTATTGGAAGGAAGAGGGGCTATTGTTCTTGTCAGTTTCCTAAGCAGAGTTGAACTAGATATGGCCCATGTGTGTAGGAAGCACAGTTCTTTTGTTCTGAGCAAGCTCACTGTTCGGACCCCATAGGAAACACAGTAGAGTAGAAGAGTGCTCTTTTCTCAAAAGCAGAGTGTGTTTCATCTAAGGCGAGCTAGCATTTGTTTCCCAGTCCTAAATGGAGTTGAATCTCATGCAGTTTCTGGTCTTACGAGCAAGAGTTGTTTTCTGGTAAGGAAAGTCACTATTGCGCTCCCATTGACATACACAGTGCAAATAGCACTCGCGTCTGTTCCCAGCAAGTACAGTGTATCGGACTGAAGAGGAGCTACTGTTCTTGTCAGTTTCCTAAGCAGAGTTGAACTAGATATGGCCCGTGTGTAGGAAGCACAGTTCTTTTGTTCTGAGCAAGCTCACTGTTCTGGCACTATAGGAAACACAGTAGAGTAGAACAGTGCTCTTTTATCTAAAGCAGAGTGTGTTTCTTGTAAGTTGAGCTAGCTTTTGTTTCCCAGTCCTAAATGGAGTTGAATCACATGCAGTTTCTGGTCCTACAAGCAAGAGTTGTTTTCTGGTAAGAAGAGTCACTATTGCGCTGCCATTGCCATACACAGGAAAAATAGCACTGGCGTCTGTTCCCAGCAAGTACAGTGTATTGGACTGAAGAGGATCTACTGTCTTTGTCAGGTTCCTAAGCAGAATTGAACTACATATGGCCATGTGTGTAGGAAGCACACTTCTTTTGTTCTGAGCAAGCTCACTGTTCGGACCCCATAGGAAACACAGTAGAGTAGAAGAGTGCTCTTTTATCAAAAGCATAGTGTGTTTCTTGTAAGTCGAGCTAGCGTTTGTTTCCCAGTCCTCAATGGAGTTGAGTCACATGCAGTTTTTTGTCCTACGAGCAAGAGTTTTTTTCTGGTAAGACGAGTCACTATTGTGCTCCAATGCAATACACAGTGCAAATAGCACTCGCGTCTGTTCCCCGCAAGTACAGTGTAATCGGACTGAAGAGGAGCTACTGTTCTTGTCTGTTTCCTAAGCAGAGTTGAACTAGATATGGCCCGTGTGTGTAGAAAGCACAGTTCTTTTGTTCTGAGCAAGCTCACTGTTCGGACCCCATAGGAAACACAGTAGAGTAGAAGAGTGCTCTTTTCTCAAAAGCAGAGTGTGTTTCTTGTAAGGCGAGCTAGCATTTGTTTCCCAGTCCTAAATGGAGTTGAATCACATGCAGTTTCTGGTCCTACGAGCAAGAGTTGTTTTCTGGAAAGGAAAGTCAATATTGCGCTCCCATTGCCATACACAGTGCAAATAGCACTCGAGTCTGTTCCCAGCAAGTACAGTGTATCAGACTGAAGAGGAGCTACTGTTCTTGTCAGTTTCCTAAGCAGAGTTGAACTAGTTATGGCCCGTGTGTAGGAAGCACAGTTCTTTTGTTCTGAGAAAGCTCACTGTTCTGGCCCTATAGGAAACACAATAGAGTAGAAGAGTGCTCTTTTCCCTAAAGCAGAGTGTGTTTCTTGTAAGGCGAGCTAGCGTTTGTTTCCCAGTCCTAAATGGAGTTGAATCACATGCAGTTTCTAAACCTACGAGCAAGGGTTGTTTTATGGTAAGAAGAGTCACTATTGTGCTGCCATTGCCATACACAGGACAAAGAGCACTAGCGTCTGTTCCCAGCAAGTACAGTGTATTGTACAGAAGAGGATCTACTGTTCTTGTCAGGTTCCTAAGCAGAATTGAACTAGATATGGCCGTGTGTGTAGGAAGCACAGTTCTAATGTTCTGAGCAAGTTCACTCTTCTGGCTCTATAGGAAACACAGTAGAGTAGAAGAGTGCTCTTTCTTCAAAAGCAGAGTGTGTTTCTTGGAAGTCGAGGTAGCGTTTGTTTCCTAGTCCTAAATGGAGTTGAGTCACATGCGGTTTTTTGTCCTACGAGCAAGAGTTGTTTTCTGGTAAGACAAGTCACTATTGTGCTCCAATTGCCATACACAGTGCAAATAACACTCGTGTCTGTTCCCTGCAAGTACAGTGTATTGGAAGGAAGAGGAGCTATTGTTCTTGTCAGTTTACTAAGCAGAGTTGAACTAGATATGGCCCGTGTGTGTAGGAAGCACAGTTCTTTTGTTCTGAGCAAGCTCACTGTTCGGACCCAATAGGAAACACAGTAGAGTAGAAGAGTGCTCTTTTCTCAAAAGCAGAGTGTGTTTCTTGTAAGTCGAGCTAGCGTTTGTTTCCCAGTCCTCAATGGAGTTGAGTCACATGCAGTTTTTTGTCCTACGAGCAAGAGTTGTTTTCTGGTAAGAAGAGTCACTATTGTGCTCCAATGCCATACACAGTGCAAATAGCACTCGCGTCTGTTCCCAGCAAGTACAGTGTATCGGACTGAAGAGGATCTACTGTTCTTGTCAGTTTCCTAAGCAGAGTTGAACTAGTTATGGCCCGTGTGCAGGAAGCACAGTTCTTTTGTTCTGAGCAAGCTCACTGTTCTGGCCCTATAGGAAACACAATAGAGAAGAAGAGTGCTCTTTTCCCTATAGTAGAGTGTGTTTCTTGTAAGGCAAGCTAGCGTTTGTTTCCCAGTCCTAAATGGAGTTGAATCACATGCAGTTTCTAGTCCTATGAGCAAGAGTTGTTTTATGGTAAGAAGAGTCACTATTGCGCTGCCATTGCCATACACAGGACAAATAGCACTGGCGTCTGTTCCCAGCAAGTACAGTGTATTGTTCAGAAGAGGATCTACTGTTCTTGTCAGGTTCCTAAGCAGAATTGAACTAGATATGGCCGTGTGTGTAGGAAGCACAGTTCTAATGTTCTGAGCAAGTTCACTCTTCTGCCTCTATAGGAAACACAGTACAGTAGAAGAGTGCTCTTTTCTCAAAAGCAGAGTGTGTTTCTTGGAAGTCGAGCTAGCGTTTGTTTCCTAGTCCTAAATGGAGTTGAATCACATGCAGTTTTTTGTCCTACGAGCAAGAGTTGTTTTCTGGTAAGACAAGTCACTATTGTGCTCCAATTGCCATACACAGTGCAAATAGCTCTCGCGTCTGTTCCCTGCAAGTACAGTGTATTGGTAGGAAGAGGGGCTATTGTTCTTGTCAGTTTCCTAAGCAGAGTTGAACTAGATATGGCGTGTGTAGGAAGCACAGTTCTTTTTTTCTGAGCAAGCTCACTGTTCGGACCCCATAGGAAACACAGTAGAGTAGAAGAGTGCTCTTTTCTCAAAAGCAGAGTGTGTTTCATCTAAGTCGAGCTAGCGTTTGTTTCCCAGTCCTCAATGGAGTTGAGTCACATGCAGTTTTTTGTCCTACGAGCAAGAGTTGTTTTCTGGTAAGACGAGTCACTATTGTGCTCCAATGCAATACACAGTGCAAATAGCACTCGCGTCTGTTCCCCGCAAGTACAGTGTATCGGACTGAAGAGGAGCTACTGTTCTTGTCTGTTTCCTAAGCAGAGTTGAACTAGATATGGCCCGTGTGTGTAGAAAGCACAGTTCTTTTGTTCTGAGCAAGCTCACTGTTCGGACCCCATAGGAAACACAGTAGAGTAGAAGAGTGCTCTTTTCTCAAAAGCAGAGTGTGTTTCTTGTAAGGCGAGCTAGCATTTGTTTCCCAGTCCTAAATGGAGTTGAATCACATGCAGTTTCTGGTCCTACGAGCAAGAGTTGTTTTCTGGAAAGGAAAGTCACTATTGCGCTCCCATTGCCATACACAGTGCAAATAGCACTCGCGTCTGTTCCCAGCAAGTACAGTGTATCGGACTGAAGAGGAGCTACTGTTCTTGTCAGTTTCCTAAGCAGAGTTGAACTAGTTATGGCCCGTGTGTAGGAAGCACAGTTCTTTTGTTCTGAGAAAGCTCACTGTTCTGGCCCTATAGGAAACACAATAGAGTAGAAGAGTGCTCTTTTCCCTAAAGCAGAGTGTGTTTCTTGTAAGGCGAGTTAGCGTTTGTTTCCCAGTCCTAAATGGAGTTGAATCACATGCAGTTTCTAAACCTACGAGCAAGGGTTGTTTTATGGTAAGAAGAGTCACTATTGTGCTGCCATTGCCATACACAGGACAAAGAGCACTAGCGTCTGTTCCCAGCAAGTACAGTGTATTGTACAGAAGAGGATCTACTGTTCTTGTCAGGTTCCTAAGCAGAATTGAACTAGATATGGCCGTGTGTGTAGGAAGCACAGTTCTAATGTTCTGAGCAAGTTCACTCTTCTGCCTCTATAGGAAACACAGTACAGTAGAAGAGTGCTCTTTTCTCAAAAGCAGAGTGTGTTTCTTGGAAGTCGAGCTAGCGTTTGTTTCCTAGTCCTAAATGGAGTTGAATCACATGCAGTTTTTTGTCCTACGAGCAAGAGTTGTTTTCTGGTAAGACAAGTCACTATTGTGCTCCAATTGCCATACACAGTGCAAATAGCTCTCGCGTCTGTTCCCTGCAAGTACAGTGTATTGGTAGGAAGAGGGGCTATTGTTCTTGTCAGTTTCCTAAGCAGAGTTGAACTAGATATGGCCCGTGTGTGTAGGAAGCACAGTTCTTTTTTTCTGAGCAAGCTCACTGTTCGGACCCCATAGGAAACACAGTAGAGTAGAAGAGTGCTCTTTTCTCAAAAGCAGAGTGTGTTTCATCTAAGTCGAGCTAGCGTTTGTTTCCCAGTCCTCAATGGAGTTGAGTCACATGCAGTTTTTTGTCCTACGAGCAAGAGTTGTTTTCTGGTAAGACGAGTCACTATTGTGCTCCAATGCAATACACAGTGCAAATAGCACTCGCGTCTGTTCCCCGCAAGTACAGTGTATCGGACTGAAGAGGAGCTACTGTTCTTGTCTGTTTCCTAAGCAGAGTTGAACTAGATATGGCCCGTGTGTGTAGAAAGCACAGTTCTTTTGTTCTGAGCAAGCTCACTGTTCGGACCCCATAGGAAACACAGTAGAGTAGAAGAGTGCTCTTTTCTCAAAAGCAGAGTGTGTTTCTTGTAAGGCGAGCTAGCATTTGTTTCCCAGTCCTAAATGGAGTTGAATCACATGCAGTTTCTGGTCCTACGAGCAAGAGTTGTTTTCTGGAAAGGAAAGTCACTATTGCGCTCCCATTGCCATACACAGTGCAAATAGCACTCGCGTCTGTTCCCAGCAAGTACAGTGTATCGGACTGAAGAGGAGCTACTGTTCTTGTCAGTTTCCTAAGCAGAGTTGAACTAGTTATGGCCCGTGTGTAGGAAGCACAGTTCTTTTGTTCTGAGAAAGCTCACTGTTCTGGCCCTATAGGAAACACAATAGAGTAGAAGAGTGCTCTTTTCCCTAAAGCAGAGTGTGTTTCTTGTAAGGCGAGTTAGCGTTTGTTTCCCAGTCCTAAATGGAGTTGAATCACATGCAGTTTCTAAACCTACGAGCAAGGGTTGTTTTATGGTAAGAAGAGTCACTATTGTGCTGCCATTGCCATACACAGGACAAAGAGCACTAGCGTCTGTTCCCAGCAAGTACAGTGTATTGTACAGAAGAGGATCTACTGTTCTTGTCAGGTTCCTAAGCAGAATTGAACTAGATATGGCCGTGTGTGTAGGAAGCACAGTTCTAATATTCTGAGCAAGTTCACTCTTCTGGCTCTATAGGAAACACAGTAGAGTAGAAGAGTGCTCTTTCCTCAAAAGCAGAGTGTGTTTCTTGGAAGTCGAGCTAGCGTTTGTTTCCTAGTCCTAAATGGAGTTGAGTCACATGCGGTTTTTTGTCCTACGAGCAAGAGTTGTTTTCTGGTAAGACAAGTCACTATTGTGCTCCAATTGCCATACACAGTGCAAATAACACTCGCGTCTGTTCCCTGCAAGTACAGTGTATTGGAAGGAAGAGGAGCTATTGTTCTTGTCAGTTTACTAAGCAGAGTTGAACTAGATATGGCCCGTGTGTGTAGGAAGCACAGTTCTTTTGTTCTGAGCAAGCTCACTGTTCGGACCCCATAGGAAACACAGTAGAGTAGAAGAGTGCTCTTTTCTCAAAACAGAGTGTGTTTCTTGTAAGTCGAGCTAGCGTTTGTTTCCCAGTCCTCAATGGAGTTGAGTCACATGCAGTTTTTTGTCCTACGAGCAAGAGTTGTTTTCTGGTAAGAAGAGTCACTATTGCGCTGCCATTGCCATACACAGGAAAAATAGCACTCGCGTCTGTTCCCAGCAAGTACAGTGTATTGGACTGAAAAGGATCTACTGTTCTTGTCAGGTTCCTAAGCAGAAGTGAACTAGATATGGCCGTGTGTGTAGAAAGCACAGTTCTTTTGTTATGAGCAAGCTCACTGTTCGGACCACATAGGAAACACAGTAGAGTAGAAGAGTGCTCTTTTCTCACAAGCAGAGTGTGTTTCTTGTAAGTCGAGCTAGCGTTTGTTTCCCAGTCCTAAATGGAGTTGAGTCACATGCAGTTTTTTCTCCTACGAGCAAGAGTTGTTTTCTGGTAAGACGAGTCACTATTGTGCTCCAATGCCATACACAGTGCAAATAGCACTCGCGTCTGTTCCCTGCAAGTACAGTGTATTGGAAGGAAGAGGGGCTATTGTTCTTGTCAGTTTCCTAAGCAGAGTTGAACTAGATATGGCCCATGTGTGTAGGAAGCACAGTTCTTTTGTTCTGAGCAAGCTCACTGTTCGGACCCCATAGGAAACACAGTAGAGTAGAAGAGTGCTCTTTTCTCAAAAGCAGAGTGTGTTTCATCTAAGGCGAGCTAGCATTTGTTTCCCAGTCCTAAATGGAGTTGAATCTCATGCAGTTTCTGGTCTTACGAGCAAGAGTTGTTTTCTGGTAAGGAAAGTCACTATTGCGCTCCCATTGACATACACAGTGCAAATAGCACTCGCGTCTGTTCCCAGCAAGTACAGTGTATTGGACTGAAGAGGAGCTACTGTTCTTGTCAGTTTCCTAAGCAGAGTTGAACTAGATATGGCCCGTGTGTAGGAAGCACAGTTCTTTTGTTCTGAGCAAGCTCACTGTTCTGGCCCTATAGGAAACACAGTAGAGTAGAAGAGTGCTCTTTTATCTAAAGCAGAGTGTGTTTCTTGTAAGTTGAGCTAGCTTTTGTTTCCCAGTCCTAAATGGAGTTGAATCACATGCAGTTTCTGGTCCTACAAGCAAGAGTTGTTTTCTGGTAAGAAGAGTCACTATTGCGCTGCCATTGCCATACACAGGAAAAATAGCACTGGCGTCTGTTCCCAGCAAGTACAGTGTATTGGACTGAAGAGGATCTACTGTCCTTGTCAGGTTCCTAAGCAGAATTGAACTACATATGGCCGTGTGTGTAGGAAGCACAGTTCTTTTGTTCTGAGCAAGCTCACTGTTCGGACCCCATAGGAAACACAGTAGAGTAGAAGAGTTCTCTTTTATCAAAAGCATAGTGTGTTTCTTGTAAGTCGAGCTAGCGTTTGTTTCCCAGTCCTCAATGGAGTTGAGTCACATGCAGTTTTTTGTCCTACGAGCAAGAGTTGTTTTCTGGTAAGACGAGTCACTATTGTGCTCCAATGCAATACACAGTGCAAATAGCACTCGCGTATGTTCCCCGCAAGTACAGTGTATCGGACTGAAGAGGAGCTACTGTTCTTGTCTGTTTCCTAAGCAGAGTTGAACTAGATATGGCCCGTGTGTGTAGAAAGCACAGTGCTTTTGTTCTGAGCAAGCTCACTGTTCGGACCCCATAGGAAACACAGTAGAGTAGAAGAGTGCTCTTTTCTCAAAAGCAGAGTGTGTTTCTTGTAAGGCGAGCTAGCATTTGTTTCCCAGTCCTAAATGGAGTTGAATCACATGCAGTTTCTGGTCCTACGAGCAAGAGTTGTTTTCTGGAAAGGAAAGTCAATATTGCGCTCCCATTGCCATACACAGTGCAAATAGCACTCGAGTCTGTTCCCAGCAAGTACAGTGTATCGGACTGAAGAGGAGCTACTGTTCTTGTCAGTTTCCTAAGCAGAGTTGAACTAGTTATGGCCCGTGTGTAGGAAGCACAGTTCTTTTGTTCTGAGCAAGCTCACTGTTCTGGCCTTATAGGAAACACAATAGAGTAGAAGAGTGCTCTTTTCCCTAAAGCAGAGTGTGTTTCTTGTAAGGCGAGCTAGCGTTTGTTTCCCAGTCCTAAATGGAGTTGAATCACATGCAGTTTCTAATCCTACGAGCAAGGGTTGTTTTATGGTAAGAAGAGTCACTATTGCGCTGCCATTGCCATACACAGGACAAAGAGCACTAGCGTCTGTTCCCAGCAAGTACAGTGTATTGTACAGAAGAGGATCTACTGTTCTTGTCAGGTTCCTAAGCAGAATTGAACTAGATATGGCCGTGTGTGTAGGAAGCACAGTTCTAATGTTCTGAGCAAGTTCACTCTTCTGCCTCTATAGGAAACACAGTAGAGTAGAAGAGTGCTCTTTTCTCAAAAGCAGAGTGTGTTTCTTGGAAATCGAGCTAGCGTTTGTTTCCTAGTCCTAAATGGAGTTGAGTCACATGCAGTTTTTTGTCCTACGAGCAAGAGTTGTTTTCTGGTAAGACAAGTCACTATTGTGCTCCAATTGCCATACACAGTGCAAATAGCACTCGCGTCTGTTCCCTGCAAGTACAGTGTATTGGAAGGAAGAGGAGCTATTGTTCTTGTCAGTTTCCTAAGCAGAGTTGAACTAGATATGGCCCGTGTGTGTAGGAAGCACAGTTCTTTTGTTCTGAGCAAGCTCACTCTTCGGACCCCATAGGAAACACAGTAGAGTAAAAGAGTGCTCTTTTCTCAAAAGCAGAGTGTGTTTCTTGTAAGTTGAGCTAGCTTTTGTTTCCCAGTCCTAAATGGAGTTGAATCACATGCAGTTTCTGGTCCTACAAGCAAGAGTTGTTTTCTGGTAAGAAGAGTCACTATTGCGCTGCCATTTCCCTACACAGGACAAAAGCACTGGCGTCTGTTCCCAGCAAGTACAGTGTATTGGACTGAAGAGGATCTACTGTCCTTGTCAGGTTCCTAAGCAGACTTGAACTACATATGGCCGTGTGTGTAGGAAGCACAGTTCTTTTGTTCTGAGCAAGCTCACTCTTCGGACCCCATAGGAAAAACAGTAGAGTAGAAGAGTGCTCTTTTCTCAAAAGCAGAGTGTGTTTCATCTAAGGCGAGCTAGCATTTGTTTCCCAGTCCTAAATGGAGTTGAATCTCATGCAGTTTCTGGTCTTACGAGCAAGAGTTGTTTTCTGGTAAGGAAAGTCACTATTGCGCTCCCATTGACATACACAGTGCAAATAGCACTCGCGTCTGTTCCCAGCAAGTACAGTGTATTGGACTGAAGAGGAGCTACTGTTCTTGTCAGTTTCCTAAGCAGAGTTGAACTAGATATGGCCCGTGTGTAGGAAGCACAGTTCTTTTGTTCTGAGCAAGCTCACTGTTCTGGCCCTATAGGAAACACAGTAGAGTAGAAGAGTGCTCTTTTATCTAAAGCAGAGTGTGTTTCTTGTAAGTTGAGCTAGCTTTTGTTTCCCAGTCCTAAATGGAGTTGAATCACATGCAGTTTCTGGTCCTACAAGCAAGAGTTGTTTTCTGGTAAGAAGAGTCACTATTGTGCTGCCTTTGCCATACACAGGAAAAATAGCACTGGCGTCTGTTCCCAGCAAGTACAGTGTATTGGACTGAAGAGGATCTACTGTCCTTGTCAGGTTCCTAAGCAGAATTGAACTACATATGGCCGTGTGTGTAGGAAGCACAGTTCTTTTGTTCTGAGCAAGCTCACTGTTCGGACCCCATAGGAAACACAGTAGAGTAGAAGAGTGCTCTTTTCTCAAAAGCAGAGTGTGTTTCTTGTAAGTCGAGCTAGCGTTTGTTTCCCAGTCCTCAATGGAGTTGAGTCACATGCAGTTTTTTGTCCTACGAGCAAGAGTTGTTTTCTGGTAAGACGAGTCACTATTGTGATCCAATGCCATACACAGTGCAAATAGCACTCGCGTCTGTTCCCCAAAAGTACAGTGTATCGGACTGAAGAGGTGCTACTGTTCTTGTTTGTTTCCTAAGCAGAGTTGAACTAGATATGGCCCGTGTGTGTAGAAAGCACAGTTCTTTTGTTATGAGCAAGCTCACTGTTCGGACCACATAGGAAACACAGTAGAATAGAAGAGTGCTCTTTTCTCAAAAGCAGAGTGTGTTTCTTGTAAGGCGAGCTAGCATTTGTTTCCCAGTCCTAAATGGAGTTGAATCACATGCAGTTTCTGGTCCTACGAGCAAGAGTTGTTTTCTGGTAAGGAAAGTCACTATTGCGCTCCAATTGCCATACACAGCGCAAATAGCACTCACGTCTGTTCCCAGCAAGTACAGTGTATCGGACTGAAGAGGAGCTACTGTTCTTGTCAGTTTCCTAACCAGAGTTGAACTAGTTATTTTCCGTGTGTAGGAAGCACAGTTCTTTTGTTCTGAGCAAGCTCACTGTTCTGGCCCTATAGGAAACACAATAGAGTAGAAGAGTGCTCTTTTCCCTAAAGCAGAGTGTGTTTCTTGTAAGTCGAGCTAGCATTTGTTTCCCAGTCCTAAATGGAGTTGAATCACATGCAGTTTCTAATCCTACGAGCAAGTGATGTTTTATGGTAAGAAGAGTCACTATTGCGCTGCCATTGCCATACACAGGACAAATAGCACTGGCGTCTGTTCCCAGCAAGTACAGTGTATTGTACAGAAGAGGATCTACTGTTCTTGTCAGGTTCCTAAGCAGAATTGAACTAGATATGGCCGTGTGTGTAGGAAGCACAGTTCTAATGTTCTGAGCAAGTTCACTCTTCTGGCTCTATAGGAAACACAGTAGAGTAGAAGAGTGCTCTTTTCTCAAAAGCAGAGTGTGTTTCTTGGAAGTCGATATAGCGTTTGTTTCCTAGTCCTAAATGGAGTTGAGTCACATGCAGTTTTTTGTCCTACGAGCAAGAGTTGTTTTCTGGTAAGACAAGTCACTATTGTGCTCCAATTGCCATACACAGTGCAAATAGCACTCGCGTCTGTTCCCTGCAAGTACAGTGTATTGGAAGGAAGAGGAGCTACTGTTCTTGTCAGTTTACTAAGCAGAGTTGAACTAGATATGGCCCGTGTGTGTAGGAAGCACAGTTCTTTTGTTCTGAGCAAGATCACTCTTCGGACCCCATAGGAAACACAGTAGAGTAGAAGAGTGCTCTTTTCTCAAAAGCAGAGTGTGTTTCATCTAAGGCGAGCTAGTATTTGTTTCCCAGTCCTAAATGGAGTTGAATCTCATGCAGTTTCTGGTCTTACAAGCAAGAGTTGTTTTCTGGTAAGGAAAGTCACTATTGCGCTCCCATTGACATACACAATGCAAATAGCACTCGCGTCTGTTCCCAGCAAGTACAGTGTATCGGACTGAAGAGGAGCTACTGTTCTTGTCAGGTTCCTAAGCAGAATTGAACTAGATATGGCCGTGTGTGTAGGAAGCACAGTTCTTTTGTTCTGAGCAAGCTCACTGTTCGGACCCCATAGGAAACACAGTAGAGTAGAAGAGTGCTCTTTTCTCAAAAGCAGAGTGTGTTTCTTGTAAGTCGAGCTAGCGTTTGTTTCCCAGTCCTAAATTGAGTTGGGTCACATGCAGTTTTTTGTCCTACGAGCAAGAGTTGTTTTCTGGTAAGAAGAGTCACTATTGCGCTGCCATTGCCATACACAGGAAAAATAGCACTGGCGTCTGTTCCCAGCAAGTACAGAGTATTGGACTGAAGAGGATCTACTGTTCTTGTCAGGTTCCTAAGCAGAAGTGAACTAGATATGGCCGTGTGTGTAGAAAGCACAGTTGTTTTGTCATGAGCAAGCTCACTGTTCGGACCACATAGGAAACACAGTAGAGTAGAAGAGTGCTCTTTTCTCAAAAGCAGAGTGTGTTTCTTGTAAGTCGAGCTAGCGTTTGTTTCCAGGTCCTAAATGGAGTTGAGTCACATGCAGTTTTTTGTCCTACGAGCAAGAGTTGTTTTCTGGTAAGACGAGTCACTATTGTGCTCCAATGCCATACACAGTGCAAATAGCACTCGCGTCTGTTCCCTGCAAGTACAGTGTACTGGACTGAATAGGAGCTACTGTTCTTGTTTTTTTCCTAAGCAGAGTTGAACTAGTTATGGTCCGTGTGTAGGAAGCACAGTTCTTTTGTTCTGAGCAAGCTCACTGTTTGGACCCCATAGGAAGCACAGTAGAGTAGAAGAGTGCTCTTTTCTCAAAAGCAGAGTGTGTTTCTTGTAAGGCGAGCTAGCATTTGTTTCCCAGTCCTAAATGGAGTTGAATCACATGCAGTTTTGCTCCTACGAGCAAGAGTTGTTTTCTGGTAAGGAAATTCACTATTGCGCTCCCATTGCCATACACAGTGCAAATAGCACTCGCGTCTGTTCCCTGCAAGTACAGTGTATCGGACTGAAGAGGATCTACTGTTCTTGTCAGTTTCCTAAGCAGAGTTGAACTAGTTATGGCCCGTGTGCAGGAAGCACAGTTCTTTTGTTCTGAGCAAGCATACTGTTCTGGCCCTATAGGAAACACAATAGAGTAGAAGAGTGCTCTTTTCCCTATAGTAGAGTGTGTTTCTTGTAAGGCAAGCTAGCGTTTGTTTCCCAGTCCTAAATGGAGTTGAATCACATGCAGTTTCTAGTCCTATGAGCAAGAGTTGTTTTATGGTAAGAAGAGTCACTATTGCGCTGCCATTGCCATACACAGGACAAATAGCACTGGCGTCTGTTCCCAGCAAGTACAGTGTATTGTACAGAAGAGGATCTACTGTTCTTGTCAGGTTCCTAAGCAGAATTGAACTAGATATGGCCGTGTGTGTAGGAAGCACAGTTCTAATGTTCTGAGCAAGTTCACTCTTCTGGCTCTATAGGAAACACAGTAGAGTAGAAGAGTGCTCTTTTCTCAAAAGCAGAGTGTGTTTCTTGGAAGTCGAGCTAGCGTTTGTTTCCTAGTCCTAAATGGAGTTGAGTCACATGCAGTTTTTTGTCCTACGAGCAAGAGTTGTTTTCTGGTAAGACAAGTCACTATTGTGCTCCAATTGCCATACACAGTGCAAATAGCTCTCGCGTCTGTTCCCTGCAAGTACAGTGTATTGGAAGGAAGAGGAGCTATTGTTCTTGTCAGTTTACTAAGCAGAGTTGAACTAGATATGGCCCGTGTGTGTAGAAAGCACAGTTCTTTTGTTATGAGCAAGCTCACTGTTCGGACCACATAGGAAACACAGTAGAGTAGAAGAGTGCTCTTTTCTCACAAGCAGAGTGTGTTTCTTGTAAGTCGAGCTAGCGTTTGTTTCCCAGTCCTAAATGGAGTTGAGTCACATGCAGTTTTTTCTCCTACGAGCAAGAGTTGTTTTCTGGTAAGACAAGTCACTATTGTGCTCCAATGCCATACACAGTGCAAATAGCACTCGCGTCTGTTCCCCGCAAGTACAGTGTATTGGACTGAAGAGGAGCTACTGTTCTTGTTTGTTTCCTAAGCAGAGTTGAACTAGTTATGGTCCGTGTGTAGGAAGCACAGTTCTTTTGTTCTGAGCAAGCTCACTGTTTGGACCCCATAGGAAGCACAGTAGAGTAGAAGAGTGCTCTTTTCTCAAAAGCAGAGTGTGTTTCTTGTAAGTTGAGCTAGCTTTTGTTTCCCAGTCCTAAATGGAGTTGAATCACATGCAGTTTCTGGTCCTACAAGCAAGAGTTGTTTTCTGGTAAGAAGAGTCACTATTGCGCTGCCATTGCCATACACAGGAAAAATAGCACTGGCGTCTGTTCCCAGCAAGTACAGTGTATTGGACTGAAGAGGATCTACTGTCCTTGTCAGGTTCCTAAGCAGAATTGAACTACATATGGCCGTGTGTGTAGGAAGCACAGTTCTTTTGTTCTGAGCAAGCTCACTGTTCGGACCCCATAGGAAACACAGTAGAGTAGAAGAGTGCTCTTTTCTCACAAGCATAGTGTGTTTCTTGTAAGTCGAGCTAGCGTTTGTTTCCCAGTCCTCAATGGAGTTGAGTCACATGCAGTTTTTTGTCCTACGAGCAAGAGTTGTTTTCTGGTAAGACGAGTCACTATTGTGCTCCAATGCAATACACAGTGCAAATAGCACTCGCGTCTGTTCCCCGCAAGTACAGTGTATCGGACTGAAGAGGAGCTACTGTTCTTGTCTGTTTCCTAAGCAGAGTTGAACTAGATATGGCCCGTGTGTGTAGAAAGCACAGTGCTTTTGTTCTGAGCAAGCTCACTGTTCGGACCCCATAGGAAACACAGTAGAGTAGAAGAGTGCTCTTTTCTCAAAAGCAGAGTGTGTTTCTTGTAAGGCGAGCTAGCATTTGTTTCCCAGTCCTAAATGGAGTTGAATCACATGCAGTTTCTGGTCCTACGAGCAAGAGTTGTTTTCTGGAAAGGAAAGTCAATATTGCGCTCCCATTGCCATACACAGTGCAAATAGCACTCGCGTCTGTTCCCAGCAAATACAGTGTATCGGACTGAAGAGGAGCTACTGTTCTTGTCAGTTTCCTAAGCAGAGTTGAACTAGTTATGGCCCGTGTGTAGGAAGCACAGTTCTTTTGTTCTGAGAAAGCTCACTGTTCTGGCCCTATAGGAAACACAATAGAGTAGAAGAGTGCTCTTTTCCCTAAAGCAGAGTGTGTTTCTTGTAAGGCGAGCTAGCGTTTGTTTCCCAGTCCTAAATGGAGTTGAATCACATGCAGTTTCTAATCCTACGAGCAAGGGTTGTTTTATGGTAAGAAGAGTCACTATTGCGCTGCCATTGCCATACACAGGACAAAGAGCACTAGCGTCTGTTCCCAGCAAGTACAGTGTATTGTACACAAGAGGATCTACTGTTCTTGTCAGGTTCCTAAGCAGAATTGAACTAGATATGGCCGTGTGTGTAGGAAGCACAGTTCTAATGTTCTGAGCAAGTTCACTCTTCTGCCTCTATAGGAAACACAGTAGAGTAGAAGAGTGCTCTTTTCTCAAAAGCAGAGTGTGTTTCTTGGAAATCGAGCTAGCGTTTGTTTCCTAGTCCTAAATGGAGTTGAGTCACATGCAGTTTTTTGTCCTACGAGCAAGAGTTGTTTTCTGGTAAGACAAGTCACTATTGTGCTCCAATTGCCATACACAGTGCAAATAGCACTCGCGTCTGTTCCCTGCAAGTACAGTGTATTGGAAGGAAGAGGAGCTATTGTTCTTGTCAGTTTCCTAAGCAGAGTTGAACTAGATATGGCCCGTGAGTGTAGGAAGCACAGTTCTTTTGTTCTGAGCAAGCTCACTCTTCGGACCCCATCGGAAACACAGTAGAGTAGAAGAGTGCTCTTTTCTCAAAAGCAGAGTGTGTTTCATCTAAGGCGAGCTAGTATTTGTTTCCCAGTCCTAAATGGAGTTGAAACTCATGCAGCTTCTGGTCTTACAAGCAAGAGTTGTTTTCTGGTAAGGAAAGTCACTATTGCGCTCCCATTGACATACACAGTGCAAATAGCACTCGTGTCTGTTCCCAGCAAGTACAGTGTATCGGACTGAAGAGGAGCTACTGTTCTTGTCAGGTTCCTAAGCAGAATTGAACTAGATATGGCCGTGTGTGTAGGAAGCACAGTTCTTTTGTTCTGAGCAAGCTCACTGTTCGGACCCCATAGGAAACACAGTAGAGTAGAAGAGTGCTCTTTTCTCAAAAGCAGAGTGTGTTTCTTGGAAGTCGAGCTAGCGTTTGTTTCCTAGTCCTAAATGGAGTTGATTCACATGCAGTTTTTTGTCCTACGAGCAAGAGTTGTTTTCTGGTAAGACAAGTCACTATTGTGCTCCAATTGCCATACACAGTGCAAATATCTCTCGCGTCTGTTCCCTGCAAGTACAGTGTATTGGAAGGAAGAGGGGCTTTTGTTCTTGTCAGTTTCCTAAGCAGAGTTGAACTAGATATGGCCCGTGTGTGTAGGAAGCACAGTTCTTTTGTTCTGAGCAAGCTCACTGTTCGGACCCCATAAGAAACACAGTAGAGTAGAAGAGTGCTCTTTTCTCAAAAGCAGAGTGTGTTTCATCTAAGGCGAGCTAGCATTTGTTTCCCAGTCCTAAATGGAGTTGAATCTCATGCAGTTTCTGGTCTTACGAGCAAGAGTTGTTTTCTGGTAAGGAAAGTCACTATTGCGCTCCCATTGACATACACAGTGCAAATAGCACTCGCGTCTTTTCCCAGCAAGTACAGTGTATTAGACTGAAGAGGAGCTACTGTTCTTGTCAGTTTCCTAAGCAGAGTTGAACTAGATATGGCCCGTGTGTAGGAAGCACAGTTCTTTTGTTCTGAGCAAGCTCACTGTTCTGGCCCTATAGGAAACACAGTAGAGTAGAAGAGTGCTCTTTTATCTAAAGCAGAGTGTGTTTCTTGTAAGTTGAGCTAGCTTTTGTTTCCCAGTCCTAAATGGAGTTGAATCACATGCAGTTTCTGGTCCTACAAGCAAGAGTTGTTTTCTGGTAAGAAGAGTCACTATTGCGCTGCCATTGCCCTACACAGGACAAAAGCACTGGCATCTGTTCCCAGCAAGTACAGTGTATTGGACTGAAGAGGATCTACTGTCCTTGTCAGGTTCCTAAGCAGACTTGAACTACATATGGCCGTGTGTGTAGGAAGCACAGTTCTTTTGTTCTGAGCAAGCTCACTGTTCAGACCCCATAGGAAACACAGTAGAGTAGAAGAGTGCTCTTTTCTCAAAAGCAGAGTGTGTTTCATCTAAGGCGAGCTAGCATTTGTTTCCCAGTCCTAAATGGAGTTGAATCTCATGCAGTTTCTGGTCTTACGAGCAAGAGTTGTTTTCTGGTAAGGAAAGTCACTATTGCGCTCCCATTGACATACACAGTGCAAATAGCACTCGCGTCTGTTCCTAGCAAGTACAGTGTATTGGACTGAAGAGGAGCTACTGTTCTTGTCAGTTTCCTAAGCAGAGTTGAACTAGATATGGCCCGTGTGTAGGAAGCACAGTTCTTTTGTTCTGAGCAAGCTCACTGTTCTGGCCCTATAGGAAACACAGTAGAGTAGAAGAGTGCTCTTTTATCTAAAGCAGAGTGTGTTTCTTGTAAGTTGAGCTAGCTTTTGTTTCCCAGTCCTAAATGGAGTTGAATCACATGCAGTTTCTGGTCCTACAAGCAAGAGTTGTTTTCTGGTAAGAAGAGTCACTATTGCGCTGCCATTGCCATACACAGGAAAAATAGCACTGGCGTCTGTTCCCAGCAAGTACAGTGTATTGGACTGAAGAGGATCTACTGTCCTTGTCAGGTTCCTAAGCAGAATTGAACTACATATGGCCGTGTGTGTAGGAAGCACAGTTCTTTTGTTCTGAGCAAGCTCACTGTTCGGACCCCATAGGAAACACAGTAGAGTAGAAGAGTGCTCTTTTCTCAAAAGCATAGTGTGTTTCTTGTAAGTCCAGCTAGCGTTTGTTTCCCAGTCCTCAATGGAGTTGAGTCACATGCAGTTTTTTGTCCTACGAGCAAGAGTTGTTTTCTGGTAAGACGAGTCACTATTGTGCTCCAATGCCATACACAGTGCAAATAGCACTCGCGTCTGTTCCCCAAAAGTACAGTGTATCGGACTGAAGAGGTGCTACTGTTCTTGTTTGTTTCCTAAGCAGAGTTGAACTAGATATGGCCCGTGTGTGTAGAAAGCACAGTTCTTTTGTTATGAGCAAGCTCACTGTTCGGACCACATAGGAAACACAGTAGAATAGAAGAGTGCTCTTTTCTCAAAAGCAGAGTGTGTTTCTTGTAAGGCGAGATAGCATTTGTTTCCCAGTCCTAAATGGAGTTGAATCACATGCAGTTTCTGGTCCTACGAGCAAGAGTTGTTTTCTGGTAAGGAAAGTCACTATTGCGCTCCAATTGCCATACACAGTGCAAATAGCACTCACGTCTGTTCCCAGCAAGTACAGTGTATCGGACTGAAGAGGAGCTACTGTTCTTGTCAGTTTCCTAAGCAGAGTTGAACTAGTTATTTTCCGTGTGTAGGAAGCACAGTTCTTTTGTTCTGAGCAAGCTCACTGTTTGGACCCCATAGGAAGCACAGTAGAGTAGAAGAGTGCTCTTTTCTCAAAAGCAGAGTGTGTTTCTTGTAAGGCGAGCTAGCGTTTGTTTCCCAGTCCTAAATGGAGTTGAATCACATGCAGTTTTGCTCCTACGAGCAAGAGTTGTTTTCTGGTAAGGAAAGTCACTATTGCGCTCCCATTGCCATACACAGTGCAAATAGCACTCGCGTCTGTTCCCTGCAAGTACAGTGTATCGGACTGAAGAGGATCTACTGTTCTTGTCAGTTTCCTAAGCAGAGTTGAACTAGTTATGGCCCGTGTGCAGGAAGCACAGTTCTTTTGTTCTGAGCAAGCTCACTGTTCTGGCCCTATAGGAAACACAATAGAGTAGAAGAGTGCTCTTTTCCCTATAGTAGAGTGTGTTTCTTGTAAGGCAAGCTAGCGTTTGTTTCCCAGTCCTAAATGGAGTTGAATCACATGCAGTTTCTAGTCCTATGAGCAAGAGTTGTTTTATGGTAAGAAGAGTCACTATTGCGCTGCCATTGCCATACACAGGACAAATAGCACTGGCGTCTGTTCCCAGCAAGTACAGTGTATTGTACAGAAGAGGATCTACTGTTCTTGTCAGGTTCCTAAGCAGAATTGAACTAGATATGGCCGTGTGTGTAGGAAGCACAGTTCTAATGTTCTGAGCAAGTTCACTCTTCTGGCTCTATAGGAAACACAGTAGAGTAGAAGAGTGCTCTTTTCTCAAAAGCAGAGTGTGTTTCTTGTAAGTCGAGCTAGCGTTTGTTTCCCAGTCCTCAATGGAGTTGAGTCACATGCAGTTTTTTGTCCTACGAGCAAGAGTTGTTTTCTGGTAAGACCAGTCACTATTGTGCTCCAATGCCATACACAGTGCAAATAGCACTCGCGTCTGTTCCCCGCAAGTACAGTGTATCGGACTGAAGAGGAGCTACTGTTCTTGTTTGTTTCCTAAGCAGAGTTGAACTAGATATGGCCCGTGTGTGTAGAAAGCACAGTTCTTTTGTTCTGAGCAAGCTCACTGTTCGGACCCCATAGGGAACACAGTAGAGTAGAAGAGTGCTCTTTTCTCCAAAGCAGAGTGTGTTTCTTGTAAGGCGAGCTAGCATTTGTTTCCCAGTCCTAAATGGAGTTGAATCACATGCAGTTTCTGGTCCTACGAGCAAGAGTTGTTTTCTGGAAAGGAAAGTCACTATTGCGCTCCCATTGCCATACACAGTGCAAATAGCACTCGCATCTGTTCCCAGCAAGTACAGTGTATCGGACTGAAGAGGAGCTACTGTTCTTGTCAGTTTCCTAACCAGAGTTGAACTAGTTATGGCCCGTTTGTAGGAAGCACAGTTCTTTTGTTCTGAGAAAGCTCACTGTTCTGGCCCTATAGGAAACACAATAGAGTAGAAGAGTGCTCTTTTCCCTAAAGCAGAGTGTGTTTCTTGTAAGGCGAGCTAGCGTTTGTTTCCCAGTCCTAAATGGAGTTGAATCACATGCAGTTTCTAATCCTACGAGCAAGGGTTGTTTTATGGTAAGAAGAGTCACTATTGCGCTGCCATTGCCATACACAGGACAAAGAGCACTAGCGTCTGTTGCCAGCAAGTACAGTGTATTGTACAGAAGAGGATCTACTGTTCTTGTCAGGTTCCTAAGCAGAATTGAACTAGATATGGCCGTGTGTGTAGGAAGCACAGTTCTAATGTTCTGAGCAAGTTCACTCTTCTGCCTCTATAGGAAACACAGTAGAGTAGAAGAGTGCTCTTTTCTCAAAAGCAGAGTGTGTTTCTTGGAAGTGGAGCTAGTGTTTGTTTCCCAGTCCTAAATGGAGTTGAATCACATGCAGTTTCTAATCCTACGAGCAAGGGTTGTTTTATGGTAAGAAGAGTCACTAATGCGCTGCCATTGCCATACACAGGACAAAGAGCACTAGCGTCTGTTCCCAGCAAGTACAGTGTATTGTACAGAAGAGGATCTACTGTTCTTGTCAGGTTGCTAAGCAGAAGTGAACTAGATATGGCCGTGTGTGTAGGAAGCACAGTTCTAATGTTCTGAGCAAGTTCACTCTTCTGCCTCTATAGGAAACACAGTAGAGTACAAGAGTGCTCTTTTCTCAAAAGCAGAGTGTGTTTCTTGGAAGTGGAGCTAGCGTTTGTTTCCTAGTCCTAAATGGAGTTGAGTCACATGCAGTTTTTTGTCCTATGAGCAAGAGTTGTTTTCTGGTAAGACAAGTCACTATTGTGCTCCAATAGCCATACACAGTGCAAATAGCACTCGCGTCTGTTCCCAGCAAGTACAGTGTATTGGAAGGAAGAGGAGCTATTGTTCTTGTCAGTTTACTAAGCAGAGTTGAACTAGATATGGCCCGTGTGTGTAGGAAGCACAGTTCTTTGGTCTGAGCAAGCTCACTGTTCGGACCCCATAGGAAACACAGTAGAGAAGAAGAGTGCTCTTTTCTCAAAAGCAGAGTGTGTTTCATCTAAGGAGAGCTAGTATTTGTTTCCCAGTCCTAAATGGAGTTGAATCTCATGCAGTTTCTGGTCTTACGAGCAAGAGATGTTTTCTGGTAAGGAAAGTCACTATTGCGCTCCCATTGACATACACAGTGCAAATAGCATTCGCGTCTGTTCCAAGCAAGTACAGTGTATTGGACTGAAGAGGATCTACTGTTCTTCTCAGGTTCCTAAGCAGAATTGAACTAGATATGGCCGTGTGTGTAGGAAGCACAGTTCTTTTGTTCTGAGCAAGCTCACTGTTCGGACCCCATAGGAAACACAGTAGAGTAGAAGAGTGCTCTTTTCTCAAAAGCAGAGTGTGTTTCTTGTAAGTCGAGCTAGCGTTTGTTTCCCAGTCCTCAATGGAGTTGAGTCACATGCAGTTTTTTGTCCTACGAGCAAGAGTTGTTTTCTGGTAAGACGAGTCACTATTGTGCTCCAATGCCATGCACAGTGCAAATAGCACTCGCGTCTGTTCCCCAAATGTACAGTGTATCGGACTGAAGAGGAGCTACTGTTCTTGTCAGTTTCCTAAGCAGAGTTGAACTAGTTATGGTCCGTGTGTAGGAAGCACAGTTCTTTTGTTCTGAGCAAGCTCACTGTTCTGGCCCTATAGGAAACACAGTAGAGTAGAAGAGTGCTCTTTTATCTAAAGCAGAGTGTGTTTCTTGTAAGTTGAGCTAGCTTTTGTTTCCCAGTCCTAAATGGAGTTGAATCACATGCAGTTTCTGGTCCTACAAGCAAGAGTTGTTTTCTGGTAAGAAGAGTCACTATTGCGCTGCCATTGCCCTACACAGGACAAATAGCACTAGCGTCTGTTCCCAGCAAGTACAGTGTATTGGACTGAAGAGGATCTACTGTCCTTGTCAGGTTCCTAAGCAGAATTGAACTACATATGGCCGTGTGTGTAGGAAGCACAGTTCTTTTGTTCTGAGCAAGCTCACTGTTCGGACCCCTTAGGAAACACAGTAGAGTAGAAGAGTGCTCTTTTATCAAAAGCAGAGTGTGTTTCTTGTAAGTCGAGCTAGCGTTTGTTTCCCAGTCCTCAATGGAGTTGAGTCACATGCAGTTTTTTGTCCTACAAGCAAGAGTTGTTTTCTGGTAAGACGAGTCACTATTGTGCTCCAATGCAATACACAGTGCAAATAGCACTCGCGTCTGTTCCCCGCAAGTACAGTGTATCGGACTGAAGAGGAGCTACTGTTCTTGTTTGTTTCCTAAGCAGAGTTGAACTAGATATGGCCCGTGTGTGTAGAAAGCACAGTTCTTTTGTTCTGAGCAAGCTCACTGTTCGGACCCCATAGGAAACACAGTAGAGTAGAAGAGTGCTCTTTTCTCCAAAGCAGAGTGTGTTTCTTGTAAGGCGAGCTAGCATTTGTTTCCCAGTCCTAAATGGAGTTGAATCACATGCAGTTTCTGGTCCTACGAGCAAGAGTTGTTTTCTGGAAAGGAAAGTCACTATTGCGCTCCCATTGCCATACACAGTGCAAATAGCACTCGCGTCTGTTCCCAGCAAGTACAGTGTATCGGACTGAAGAGGAGCTACTGTTCTTGTCAGTTTCCTAAGCAGAGTTGAACTAGTTATGGCCCGTGTGTAGGAAGCTCAGTTCTTTTGTTCTGAGCAAGCTCACTGTTCTGGCCCTATAGGAAACACAATAGAGTAGAAGAGTGCTCTTTTCCCTAAAGCAGAGTGTGTTTCTTGTAAGGCGAGCTAGCGTTTGTTTCCCAGTCCTAAATGGAGTTGAATCACATGCAGTTTCTAATCCTACGAGCAAGGGTTGTTTTATGGTAAGAAGAGTCACTATTGCGCTGCCATTGCCATACACAGGACAAAGAGCACTAGCATCTGTTCCCAGCAAGTACAGTGTATTGTACAGAAGAGGATCTACTGTTCTTGTTAGGTTCCTAAGCAGAATTGAACTAGATATGGCCGTGTGTGTAGGAAGCACAGTTCTAATGTTCTGAGCAAGTTCACTCTTCTGCCTCTATAGGAAACACAGTAGAGTAGAAGAGTACTCTTTTCTCAAAAGCAGAGTGTGTTTCTTGGAAGTGGATCTAGCGTTTGTTTCCTAGTCCTAAATGGAGTTGAGTCACATGCAGTTTTTTGTCCTATGAGCAAGAGTTGTTTTCTGGTAAGACAAGTCACTATTGTGCTCCAATTGCCATACACAGTGCAAATAGCACTCGCGTCTGTTCCCTGCAAGTACAGTGTATTGGAAGGAAGAGGAGCTATTGTTCTTGTCAGTTTACTAAGCAGAGTTGAACTAGATATGGCCCGTGTGTGTAGGAAGCACAGTTCTTTTGTTCTGAGCAAGCTCACTGTTCGGACCCCATAGGAAACACAGTAGAGAAGAAGAGTGCTCTTTTCTCAAAAGCAGAGTGTGTTTCATCTAAGGAGAGCTAGTATTTGTTTCCCAGTCCTAAATGGAGTTGAATCTCATGCAGTTTTTGGTCTTACGAGCAAGAGTTGTTTTCTGGTAAGGAAAGTCACTATTGCGCTCCCATTGACATACACAGTGCAAATAGCATTCGCGTCTGTTCCAAGCAAGTACAGTGTATTGTACAGAAGAGGATCTACTGTTCTTGTCAGGTTCCTAAGCAGAATTGAACTAGATATGGCCGTGTGTGTAGGAAGCACAGTTCTTTTGTTCTGAGCAAGCTCACTGTTCGGACCCCATAGGAAAAACAGTAGAGTAGAAGAGTGCTCTTTTCTCAAAAGCAGAGTGTGTTTCTTGTAAGTCGAGCTAGCGTTTGTTTCCCAGTCCTCAATGGAGTTGAGTCACATGCAGTTTTTTGTCCTACGAGCAAGAGTTGTTTTCTGGTAAGACGAGTCACTATTGTGCTCCAATGCCATACACAGTGCAAATAGCACTCGCGTCTGTTCCCCAAATGTACAGTGTATCGGACTGAAGAGGAGCTACTGTTCTTGTTTGTTTCCTAAGCAGAGTTGAACTAGTTATGGTCCGTGTGTAGGAAGCACAGTTCTTTTGTTCTGAGCAAGCTCACTGTTCTGGCCCTATAGGAAACACAGTAGAGTAGAAGAGTGCTCTTTTATCTAAAGCAGAGTGTGTTTCTTGTAAGTTGAGCTAGCTTTTGTTTCCCAGTCCTAAATGGAGTTGAATCACATGCAGTTTCTGGTCCTACAAGCAAGAGTTGTTTTCTGGTAAGAAGAGTCACTATTGCGCTGCCATTGCCCTACACAGGACAAATAGCACTAGCGTCTGTTCCCAGCAAGTACAGTGTATTGGACTGAAGAGGATCTACTGTCCTTGTCAGGTTCCTAAGCAGAATTGAACTACATATGGCCGTGTGTGTAGGAAGCACAGTTCTTTTGTTCTGAGCAAGCTCACTGTTCGGACCCCTTAGGAAACACAGTAGAGTAGAAGAGTGCTCTTTTATCAAAAGCAGAGTGTGTTTCTTGTAAGTCGAGCTAGCGTTTGTTTCCCAGTCCTCAATGGAGTTGAGTCACATGCAGTTTTTTGTCCTACAAGCAAGAGTTGTTTTCTGGTAAGACGAGTCACTATTGTGCTCCAATGCAATACACAGTGCAAATAGCACTCGCGTCTGTTCCCCGCAAGTACAGTGTATCGGACTGAAGAGGAGCTACTGTTCTTGTTTGTTTCCTAAGCAGAGTTGAACTAGATATGGCCCGTGTGTGTAGAAAGCACAGTTCTTTTGTTCTGAGCAAGCTCACTGTTCGGACCCCATAGGAAACACAGTAGAGTAGAAGAGTGCTCTTTTCTCCAAAGCAGAGTGTGTTTCTTGTAAGGCGAGCTAGCATTTGTTTCCCAGTCCTAAATGGAGTTGAATCACATGCAGTTTCTGGTCCTACGAGCAAGAGTTGTTTTCTGGAAAGGAAAGTCACTATTGCGCTCCCATTGCCATACACAGTGCAAATAGCACTCGCGTCTGTTCCCAGCAAGTACAGTGTATCGGACTGAAGAGGAGCTACTGTTCTTGTCAGTTTCCTAAGCAGAGTTGAACTAGTTATGGCCCGTGTGTAGGAAGCTCAGTTCTTTTGTTCTGAGCAAGCTCACTGTTCTGGCCCTATAGGAAACACAATAGAGTAGAAGAGTGCTCTTTTCCCTAAAGCAGAGTGTGTTTCTTGTAAGGCGAGCTAGCGTTTGTTTCCCAGTCCTAAATGGAGTTGAATCACATGCAGTTTCTAATCCTACGAGCAAGGGTTGTTTTATGGTAAGAAGAGTCACTATTGCGCTGCCATTGCCATACACAGGACAAAGAGCACTAGCATCTGTTCCCAGCAAGTACAGTGTATTGTACAGAAGAGGATCTACTGTTCTTGTTAGGTTCCTAAGCAGAATTGAACTAGATATGGCCGTGTGTGTAGGAAGCACAGTTCTAATGTTCTGAGCAAGTTCACTCTTCTGCCTCTATAGGAAACACAGTAGAGTAGAAGAGTACTCTTTTCTCAAAAGCAGAGTGTGTTTCTTGGAAGTGGATCTAGCGTTTGTTTCCTAGTCCTAAATGGAGTTGAGTCACATGCAGTTTTTTGTCCTATGAGCAAGAGTTGTTTTCTGGTAAGACAAGTCACTATTGTGCTCCAATTGCCATACACAGTGCAAATAGCACTCGCGTCTGTTCCCTGCAAGTACAGTGTATTGGAAGGAAGAGGAGCTATTGTTCTTGTCAGTTTACTAAGCAGAGTTGAACTAGATATGGCCCGTGTGTGTAGGAAGCACAGTTCTTTTGTTCTGAGCAAGCTCACTGTTCGGACCCCATAGGAAACACAGTAGAGAAGAAGAGTGCTCTTTTCTCAAAAGCAGAGTGTGTTTCATCTAAGGAGAGCTAGTATTTGTTTCCCAGTCCTAAATGGAGTTGAATCTCATGCAGTTTTTGGTCTTACGAGCAAGAGTTGTTTTCTGGTAAGGAAAGTCACTATTGCGCTCCCATTGACATACACAGTGCAAATAGCATTCGCGTCTGTTCCAAGCAAGTACAGTGTATTGTACAGAAGAGGATCTACTGTTCTTGTCAGGTTCCTAAGCAGAATTGAACTAGATATGGCCGTGTGTGTAGGAAGCACAGTTCTTTTGTTCTGAGCAAGCTCACTGTTCGGACCCCATAGGAAAAACAGTAGAGTAGAAGAGTGCTCTTTTCTCAAAAGCAGAGTGTGTTTCTTGTAAGTCGAGCTAGCGTTTGTTTCCCAGTCCTCAATGGAGTTGAGTCACATGCAGTTTTTTGTCCTACGAGCAAGAGTTGTTTTCTGGTAAGACGAGTCACTATTGTGCTCCAATGCCATACACAGTGCAAATAGCACTCGCGTCTGTTCCCCAAATGTACAGTGTATCGGACTGAAGAGGAGCTACTGTTCTTGTTTGTTTCCTAAGCACAGTTGAACTAGATATGGCCCGTGTGTGTAGAAAGCACAGTTCTTTTGTTATGAGCAAGCTCACTGTTCGGACCACATAGGAAACACAGTAGAATAGAAGAGTGCTCTTTTCTCAAAAGCAGAGTGTGTTTCTTGTAAGGCAAGCTAGCATTTGTTTCCCAGTCCTAAATGGAGTTGAATCACATGCAGTTTCTGGTCCTATGAGCAAGAGTTGTTTTCTGGTAAGGAAAGTCACTATTGCGCTCCCATTGCCATACACAGTGCAAATAGCACTCACTTCTGTTCCCAGCAAGTACAGTGTATCGGACTGAAGAGGAGCTACTGTTCTTTTGCAGTTTCCTAAGCAGAGTTGAACTAGTTATGGCCCGTGTGTAGGAAGCACAGTTCTTTTGTTCTGAGCAAACTCACTGTTCGGACCCCATAGGAAACACAGTAGAGTAGAAGAGTGCTCTTTTCTCAAAAGCAGAGTGTGTTTCTTGTAAGGCGAGCTAGCATTTGTTTCCCAGTCCTAAATGGAGTTGAATCACATGCAGTTTCTGGTCCTACGAGCAAGAGTTGTTTTCTGGAAAGGAAAGTCACTATTGCACTCCCATTGCCATACGCAGTGCAAATAGCACTCGCGTCTGTTCCCAGCAAGTACAGTGTATCGGACTGAAGAGGAGCTACTGTTCTTGTCAGTTTCCTAAGCAGAGTTGAACTAGTTATGGCCCGTGTGTAGGAAGCACAGTTCTTTTGTTCTGAGAAAGCTCACTGTTCTGGCCCTATAGGAAACACAGTAGAGTAGAAGAGTGCTCTTTTCCCTAAAGCAGAGTGTGTTTCTTGTAAGGCAAGCTAGCGTTTGTTTCCCAGTCCTAAATGGAGTTGAATCACATGCAGTTTCTAATCCTACGAGCAAGGGTTGTTTTATGGTAAGAAGAGTCACTATTGCGCTGCCATTGCCATACACAGGACAAAGAGCACTAGCGTCTGTTCCCAGCAAGTACAGTGTATTGTACAGAAGAGGATCTACTGTTCTTGTCAGGTTCCTAAGCAGAATTGAACTAGATATGGCCGTGTGTGTAGGAAGCACAGTTCTAATGTTCTGAGCATGTTCACTCTTCTGCCTCTATAGGAAACACAGTAGAGTAGAAGAGTGCTCTTTTCGCAAAAGCAGAGTGTGTTTCTTGGAAGTGGAGCTAGTGTTTGTTTCCCAGTCCTAAATGGAGTTGAATCACATGCAGTTTCTAATCCTACGAGCAAGGGTTGTTTTATGGTAAGAAGAGTCACTATTGCGCTGCCATTGCCCTACACAGGACAAAGAGCACTGGCGTCTGTTCCCAGCAAGTACAGTGTATTGGACTGAAGAGGATCTACTGTCCTTGTCAGGTTCCTAAGCAGAATTGAACTACATATGGCCGTGTGTGTAGGAAGCACAGTTCTTTTGTTCTGAGCAAGCTCACTGTTCGGACCCCATAGGAAACACAGTAGAGTAGAAGAGTGCTCTTTTATCAAAAGCAGAGTGTGTTTCTTGTAAGTCGAGCTAGCGTTTGTTTCCCAGTCCTCAATGGAGTTGAGTCACATGCAGTTTTTTGTCCTACAAGCAAGAGTTGTTTTCTGGTAAGACGAGTCACTATTGTGCTCCAATGCAATACACAGTGCAAATAGCACTCGCGTCTGTTCCCCGCAAGTACAGTGTATCGGACTGAAGAGGAGCTACTGTTCTTGTTTGTTTCCTAAGCAGAGTTTAACTAGATATGGCCCGTGTGTGTAGAAAGCACAGTTCTTTTGTTCTGAGCAAGCTCACTGTTCGGACCCCATAGGAAACACAGTAGAGTAGAAGAGTGCTCTTTTCTCCAAAGCAGAGTGTGTTTCTTGTAAGGCGAGCTAGCATTTGTTTCCCAGTCCTAAATGGAGTTGAATCACATGCAGTTTCTGGTCCTACGAGCAAGAGTTGTTTTCTGGAAAGGAAAGTCACTATTGCGCTCCCATTGCCATACACAGTGCAAATAGCACTCGCGTCTGTTCCCAGCAAGTACAGTGTATCGGACTGAAGAGGAGCTACTGTTCTTGTCAGTTTCCTAAGCAGAGTTGAACTAGTTATGGCCCGTGTGTAGGAAGCACAGTTCTTTTGTTCTGAGAAAGCTCACTGTTCTGGCCCTATAGGAAACACAATAGAGTAGAAGAGTGCTCTTTTCCCTAAAGCAGAGTGTGTTTCTTGTAAGGCGAGCTAGCGTTTGTTTCCCAGTCCTAAATGGAGTTGAATCACATGCAGTTTCTAATCCTACGAGCAAGGGTTGTTTTATGGTAAGAAGAGTCACTATTGCGCTGCCATTGCCATACACAGGACAAAGAGCACTAGCGTCTGTTCCCAGCAAGTACAGTGTATTGTACAGAAGAGGATCTACTGTTCTTGTCAGGTTCCTAAGCAGAATTGAACTAGATATGGCCGTGTGTGTAGGAAGCACAGTTCTAATGTTCTGAGCAAGTTCACTCTTCTGCCTCTATAGGAAACACAGTAGAGTAGAAGAGTACTCTTTTCTCAAAAGCAGAGTGTGTTTCTTGGAAGTGGATCTAGCGTTTGTTTCCTAGTCCTAAATGGAGTTGAGTCACATGCAGTTTTTTGTCCTATGAGCAAGAGTTGTTTTCTGGTAAGACAAGTCACTATTGTGCTCCAATTGCCATACACAGTGCAAATACCACTCGCGTCTGTTCCCTGCAAGTACAGTGTATTGGAAGGAAGAGGAGCTATTGTTCTTGTCAGTTTACTAAGCAGAGTTGAACTAGATATGGCCCGTGTGTGTAGGAAGCACAGTTCTTTTGTTCTGAGCAAGCTCACTGTTCGGACCCCATAGGAAACACAGTAGAGAAGAAGAGTGCTCTTTTCTCAAAAGCAGAGTGTGTTTCATCTAAGGAGAGCTAGTATTTGTTTCCCAGTCCTAAATGGAGTTGAATCTCATGCAGTTTCTGGTCTTACGAGCAAGAGTTGTTTTCTGGTAAGGAAAATCACTATTGCGCTCCCATTGACATACACAGTGCAAATAGCATTCGCGTCTGTTCCAAGCAAGTACAGTGTATTGTACAGAAGAGGATCTACTGTTCTTGTCAGGTTCCTAAGCAGAATTGAACTAGATATGGCCGTGTGTGTAGGAAGCACAGTTCTTTTGTTCTGAGCAAGCTCACTGTTCGGACCCCATAGGAAACACAGTAGAGTAGAAGAGTGCTCTTTTCTCAAAAGCAGAGTGTGTTTCTTGTAAGTCGAGCTAGCGTTTGTTTCCCAGTCCTCAATGGAGTTGAGTCACATGCAGTTTTTTGTCCTACGAGCAAGAGTTGTTTTCTGGTAAGACGAGTCACTATTGTGCTCCAATGCCATACACAGTGCAAATAGCACTCGCGTCTGTTCCCCAAATGTACAGTGTATCGGACTGAAGAGGAGCTACTGTTCTTGTTTGTTTCCTAAGCAGAGTTGAACTAGATATGGCCCGTGTGTGTAGGATGCACAGTTCTAATGTTCTGAGCATGTTCACTCTTCTGCCTCTATAGGAAACACAGTAGAGTAGAAGAGTGCTCTTTTCTCAAAAGCAGAGTGTGTTTCTTGGAAGTGGAGCTAGCGTTTGTTTCCCAGTCCTAAATGGAGTTGAATCACATGCAGTTTCTAATCCTACGAGCAAGGGTTGTTTTATGGTAAGAAGAGTCACTATTGCGCTGCCATTGCCATACACAGGACAAAGAGCACTAGCGTCTGTTCCCAGCAAGTACAGTGTATTGAACAGAAGAGGATCTACTGTTCTTGTCAGGTTCCTAAGCAGAATTGAACTAGATATGGCCGTGTGTGTAGGAAGCACAGTTCTAATGTTCTGAGCAAGTTCACTCTTCTGCCTCTATAGGAAACACAGTAGAGTAGAAGAGTGCTCTTTTCTCAAAAGCAGAGTGTGTTTCTTGGAAGTGGAGCTAGCGTTTGTTTCCTAGTCCTAAATGGAGTTGAGTCACATGCAGTTTTTTGTCCTATGAGCAAGAGTTGTTTTCTGGTAAGACAAGTCACTATTGTGCTCCAATAGCCATACACAGTGCAAATAGCACTCGCGTCTGTTCCCTGCAAGTACAGTGTATTGGAAGGAAGAGGAGCTATTGTTCTTGTCAGTTTACTAAGCAGAGTTGAACTAGATATGGCCCGTGTGTGTAGGAAGCACAGTTCTTTTGTTCTGAGCAAGCTCACTGTTCGGACCCCATAGGAAACACAGTAGAGTAGAAGAGTGCTCTTTTCTCAAAAGCAGAGTGTGTTTCTTGTAAGTCGAGCTAGCGTTTGTTTCCCAGTCCTCAATGGAGTTGAGTCACATGCAGTTTTTTGTCCTACGAGCAAGAGTTGTTTTCTGGTAAGACGAGTCACTATTGTGCTCCAATGCCATACACAGTGCAAATAGCACTCGCGTCTGTTCCCCAAAAGTACAGTGTATCGGACTGAAGTGGAGCTACTGTTCTTGTTTGTTTCCTAAGCAGAGTTGAACTAGATATGGCCCGTGTGTGTAGAAAGCACAGTTCTTTTGTTATGAGCAAGCTCACTGTTCGGACCACATAGGAAACACAGAAGAATATAAGAGTGCTCTTTTCTCAAAAGCAGAGTGTGTTTCTTGTAAGGCGAGCTAGCATTTGTTTCCCAGTCCTAAATGGAGTTGAATCACATGCAATTTCTGGTCCTACGAGCAAGAGTTGTTTTCTGGTAAGGAAAGTCACTATTGCGCTCCCATTGCCATACACAGTGCAAATAGCACTCACGTCTGTTCCCAGCAAGTACAGTGTATCGGACTGAAGAGGAGCTACTGTTCTTGTCAGTTTCCTAAGCAGAGTTGAACTAGTTATGGTCCGTGTGTAGGAAGCACAGTTCTTTTGTTCTGAGCAAGCTCACTGTTCTGGCCCTATAGGAAACACAATAGAGTAGAAGAGTGCTCTTTTCCCTAAAGCAGAGTGTGTTTCTTGTAAGTCGAGCTAGCGTTTGTTTCCCAGTCCTAAATGGAGTTGAATCACATGCAGTTTCTAATCCTACGAGCAAGGGATGTTTTATGGTAAGAAGAGTCACTATTGCGCTGCCATTGCCATACACAGGAATAAGAGCACTGGCGTCTGTTCCCAGCAAGTACAGTGTATTGTACAGAAGAGGATCTACTGTTCTTGTCAGGTTCCTAAGCAGAATTGAACTAGATATGGCCGTGTGTGTAGGATGCACAGTTCTAATGTTCTGAGCAAGTTCACTCTTCTGGCTCTATAGGAAACACAGTAGAGTAGAAGAGTGCTCTTTTCTCAAAAGCAGAGTGTGTTTCTTGGAAGTCGAGCTATCGTTTGTTTCCTAGTCCTAAATGGAGTTGAGTCACATGCAGTATTTTGTCCTACGAGCAAGAGTTGTTTTCTGGTAAGACAAGTCACTATTGTGCTCCAATTGCCATACACAGTGCAAATAGCACTCGCGTCTGTTCCCTGCAAGTACAGTGTATTGGAAGGAAGAGGAGCTATTGTTCTTGTCAGTTTTCTAAGCAGAGTTGAACTAGATATGGCCCGTGTGTGTAGGAAGCACAGATCTTTTGTTCTGAGCAAGCTCACTCTTCGGACCCCATAGGAAACACAGTAGAGTAGAAGAGTGCTCTTTTCTCAAAAGCAGAGTGTGTTTCTTGTAAGGCGAGCTAGCGTTTGTTTCCCAGTCCTAAATGGAGTGGAATCACATGCAGTTTCTGGTCCTACGAGCAAGAGTTGTTTTCTGGTAAGGAAAGTCACTATTGCGCTCCCTTTGCCATACACAGTGCAAATAGCCCTCCCGTCAGTTCCCAGCAATTACAGAGTATTGGACTGAAGAGGAGCTACTGTTCTTCTCAGTTTCCTAAGCAGAGTTGAACTAGATGTGGCCCTTGTGTGTAGGAAGTACAGTTCTTTTTTTCTGAGCAAGCTCACTGTTCTGGCCCTATAGGAAACACAGTAGAGTAGAAGAGTGCTCTTTTCTCAAAAGCAGAGTGTGTTTCTTGTAAAGCGAGCTAGAGTTTGTTTCCCAGTCCTAAAAGGAGTGGAATCACATGAGTTTCTGGTCCTACGAGCAAGAGTTGTTTTCTGGTAAGAAGAGTCACTATTGCACTGCCATTGCCGTACACAGGACAAATAGCACTGGCGTCTGTTCCCAGCAAGTACAGTGTATTGGACTGAAGAGGATCTACTGTTCTTGTCAGGTTCCTAAGCAGACTTGAACTAGATATTGCCATGTGTGTAGGAAGCACAGTTTTTTTGTTCTGAGCAAGCTCACTTTCGGAACACATAGGAAACACAGTAGAGTAGAAGAGTGCTCTTTTCTCAAAAGCAGAATGTGTTTCTTGTAAGTCGAGCTAGCGTTTGTTTCCCAGTCCTAAATGGAGTTGAGTCACATGCAGTTTATTGTCCTAGGAGCAAGAGTTGTTTTCTGGTAAGACAAGTCACTATTGTGCTCCAATGCCATACACAGTGCAAATAGCACTCGCGTCTGTTCCCCGCAAGTATAGTGTATTGGAGTGAAGAGGAGCTACTGTTCTTGTTTGTTTCCTAAACAGAGTTGAACTAGATATGGCCCGTGTGTGGAGAAAGCACAGTTCTTTTGTTCTGAGCAAGCTCACTCTTTGGACCCTATAGGAAACACAGTAGAGTAGAAGAGTGCTCTTTTCTCAAAAGCAGAGTGTGTTTCTTGTAAAGCGAGCTAGAGTTTGTTTCCCAGTCCTAAATGGAGTGGAATCACATGAGTTTCTGGTCCTACAAGCAAGAGTTGTTTTCTGGTTTGAAGAGTCACTATTGCACTGCCATTGCTGTACACAGGACAAATAGCACTGGCGTCTGTTCCCAGCAATTACAGTGTATTGGACTGAAGAGGATCTACTGTTCTTGTCAGGTTCCTAAGCAGACTTGAACTAGATATTGCCATGTGTGTAGGAAGCACAGTTTTTTTGTTCTGAGCAAGCTCACTTTTCAGAACACATAGGAAACACAGTAGAGTCGAAGAGTGCTCTTTTCTCAAAAGCAGAGTGTGTTTCTTGGAAGTTGAGCTAGCGTTTGTTTCCCAGTCCTAAATGGAGTTGAGTCACATGCAGTTTTTTGTCCTAGGAGCAAGAGTTGTTTTCTGGTAAGACAAGTCACTATTGTGCTCCAATGCCATACACAGTGCAAATAGCACTCGCGTCTGTTCCCCGTAAGTATAGTGTATTGGAGTGAAAAGGAGCTACTGTTCTTGTTTGTTTCCTAAGCAGAGTTGAACTAGATATGGCCCGTGTGTGGAGAAAGCACAGTTCTTTGTTCTGAGCAAGCTCACTCTTTGGACCCCATAGGAAACACAGTAGAGTAGAAGAGTGCTCTTTTCTCTAAAGCAGAGTGTGTTTCTTGTAAGGCGAGCTATCGTTTGTTTACCAGTCCTAAATAGAGTTGAATCACATGCAGTTTCTGGTCCTAAGAGGAAGAGTTGTTTTCTGGTAAGGAAAGTCACTATTGCGCTCCCATTGCAATACACCATGCAAATAGCACTCGCGTCTGTTCCCAGCAAGTACAGTGTATCGGACTGAAGAGGAGCTACTGTTCTTGTCAGTTTCCTAAGCAGAGTTGAACTAGTTATGGCCCGTGTGTAGGAAGCACAGTTATTTTGTTCTGAGCAAGCTCACTGTTCTGGCCCTATAGGAAACACAGTAGAGTAGAAGAGTGATCTTTTCTCTAAAGCAGTGTGTGTTTCTTGTAAGGTGAGCTAGCGTTTGTTTCCCAGTCCTAAATGGAGTTGAATCACATGCAGTTTATGGTTCTAAGAGCAAGAGTTGTTTTCTGGTAAGGAAAGTCACTATTGCGCTCCCCTTGCCATACATAGTGCAAATAGCTCTCCCGTCTGTTCCCAGCAAGTACAGTGCATCGGACTGAAGACGAGCTACTGTTCTTGTCAGTTTCCTAAGCAGAGTTGAACTAGATATGGCCCGTGTGTGTAGGAAGCACCATTCTTATGTTCTGAGCAAGCTCACTGTTCTGGCACTATAGGAAACACAGTAGAGTAGAAGAGTGCTCTTTTCTCAAAAGCAGAGTGTGTTTTTGTAAGGCGAGCTAGCATTTGTTTCCTAGTACAAAATGGAGTTGAATCACATGCAGTTTCTGGTCCTACGAACAAGAGTTTTTTTCTGGTAAGGAAAGTCACTATTGCGCTCCCATTGCCCTACTCAATGCAAATAGCACTCGCGTCTTTCCACAGCAAGTACAGTGTATTGGACTGAATAGGAGCTACTGTTCTTGTCAGTTTCCTAAGCAGAGTTGAACTAGATATGGTCCGTGTGTGTAGGAAGCACAGTTCTTTTGTTCTGAGCAAGCTCACTGTTTGGACCAAATAGGAAACACAGTAGAGTAGAGGAGTGCTCTTTTCTCTAAAGCAGAGTGTGTTTCTTGTAAGGCGAGCTAGCGTTTGTTTCCCAGTTCTAAATGGAGTTGAGTCACATGCTTTTTTTGTCCTACGAGCAAGAGTTGTTTTCTGGTAAGACGAGTCACTATTGTCCTCCAATTGCTATACACTGTGCAAATTGGCCTGCCGTCTGTTCCCTGCAAGTAAAGTGTATTGGACTGAAGAGGAGCTACTGTTCTTGTCAGTTTCCTAAGCAGAGTTGAACTAGATATGGCCCGTGTGTGTAGGAAGCACTGTTCTTTCGTTCTGAGCAAGCTCACTGTTCGGACCCCATAGGAAACACAGTAGAGTAGAAGAGTGATCTTTTCTCAAAAGCAGAGTGTGTTTCATGTAAGGCGAGCTAGCATTTGTTTCCCAGTCCTAAATGGAGTTGAATCACATGCAGTTTGTGGTCCTACGAGCAAGAGTTGTTTTCTGGTAAGAAGAGTCACTGTTGCGCTGCCATTGCCATTCACAGGACAAATAGCACTGGCGTCTGTTCCCAGCAAGTACAGTGTATTGGACTGAAGAGGAGCTACTGTTCTTGTTTGTTTCCTAAGCAGAGTTGAACTAGATATGGCCCGTGTGTTTAGAAAGCACAGTTCTTTTGTTCTGAGCAAGCTCACTGTTCGGACCACATAGGAAACACAGTAGAGTAGAAGAGTGCTCTTTTCTCAAAAGCAGAGTGTGTTTCTTGTAAGGCGAGCTAGCATTTGTTTCCCAGTCCTAAATGGTGTTGAATCACATGCAGTTTCTGGTCCTACGAGCAAGAGTTTTTTTCTGGTAAGGAAAGTCACTATTGCGCTCCCATTGCAATACACAGTGCAAATAGCACTCACATCTGTTCCCAGCAATTACAGTGTATCGGACTGAAGAGGATCTACTGCTCTGGTCAGGTTCCTAAGCAGAATTGAACTAGATATGGCCGTGTGTGTAGGAAGCACAGTTCCTTTTTTCTGAGCAAGCTCACTGTTCGGACCAAATAGGAAACACAGTAGATAGAAGAGTGCTCTTTTCTCAAAAGCAGAGTGTGTTTCTTGTAAAGTGAGCTAGAGTTTGTTTCCCAGTCCTAAATTGAGTTGAATCACATGCAGTTTCTGGTCCTATGAGCAAGAATTGTTTTCTGGTAAGAAGAGTCACTATTGCGCTGCCATTGCCCTACACAGGACAAATAGCACTGGCGTCTGTTCCCAGCAAGTACAGTGTATTGGACTGAAGAGGATCTAATGTTCTTGTCAGGTTCCTAAGCAGACTTGAATGAGATATGGCCGTGTGTGTAGGAAGCACAGTTCTTTTGTTCTGAGCAAGCTCACTGTTCTGGCCCTACAGGAAACACAGTAGAGTAGATGAGTGCTCTTTTCTCTAAAGCAGAGTGTGTTTCTTGTAAGGCCAGCTCGCGTTTTTTCCCAGTCCTAAATGGAGTTGAGTCACAGTCAGTTTTTGGTCCTACGAGCAAGAGTTGTTTTCTGGTAAGAAGAGTCACTATTGCGCTCTAAATGCCATACACAGTGCAAATAGCACTCGCGTCTGTTCCCAGCAAGTACAGTGTATTGGACGGAAGAGGATCTACTGCTCTGGTCAGGTTCCTAAGCAGAATTGAACTAGATATGACCGTGTGTGTAGGAAGCACAGTTCTTTTGTTCTGAGCAAGCTCACTGTTCGGACCCCATAGGAAACACAGTAGAGTAGAAGAGTGCTCTTTTCTCAAAAGCAGAGTGTGTTTCTTGTAAGGCGAGCTAGTGTTTTTTTCCCATTCCTAAATGGAGTTGAATCACATGCAGTTTCTTGTCCTAAGAGCAAGAGTTGTTTTATGGTAAGAAGAGTCACTATTGCGCTGTCATTGCCATACACAGTACAAATAGCACTGGCGTCTGTTCCCAGCAAGTACAGTGTATTGGACTGAAGAGGATCTACTGTTCTTGTCAGGTTCCTAAGCAGAATTGAACTAGATATGGCCGTGTGTGTAGGAAGCACAGTTCTTATGTTCTGAGCAAGCTCACTTTTCGGACACCATAGGAAATACAGTAGAGTAGAAGAGTGCTCTTTTTCAAAAGCAGAGTGTGTTTCTTGTAAGGCGAGCTAGCGTTTGTTTCCCAGTCCTAAATGGAGTTGAATCACATGCAGTTTCTGGTCCTAAGAGCAAGAGTTGTTTTCTGGTAAGGAAAGTCACTATTGCTCTCCCCTTGATACATAGTGCAAATAGCTCTCACGTCTGTTCCCAGCAAGTACAGTGTATCGGACTGAAGAGGAGCTACTGTTCTTGTCAGTTTCCTAAGCAGAGTTGAACTAGATATGGCCCGTGTGTGTAGGAAGCAAAGTTCTTATGTTCTGAGCAAGCTCACTGTTCTGGCCCTATAGGAAACACAGTAGAGTAGAAGAGTGCTCTTTTCTCAAAAGCAGAGTGTGTTTTTGTAAGGCGAGCTAGCGTTTGTTTCCTAGTCCTAAATGGAGTTGAATCACATGCAGTTTCTGGTCCTAGGAACAAGAGTTTTTTTCTGGTAAGAAAAGTCACTATTGCGCTCCCATTGCCCTACACAAGGCAAATAGCACTCGCGTCTTTTCCCAGCAAGTACAGTGTATTGGACTGAATAAGAGCTACTGTTCTTGTCAGTTTCCTAAGCAGAGTTGAACTAGATATGGCCGTGTGTGTAGGAAGCACAGTTCTTATGTTCTGAGCAAGCTCACTTTTCGGACATCATAGGAAACGCAGTAGAGTAGAAGAGTGCTCCTTTCTCTAAAGCAGAGTGTGTTTCTTGTAATGCGAGCTAGCGTTTGTTTCCCAGTCCTAAATGGAGTTGAGTCACATGCAGTTTTTTGTCCTACGAGCAAGAGTTGTTTTCTGGTAAGAAGAGTCACTATTGTGCTCCAATTGCCATATACAGTGCAAATAGCACTCGCGTCTGTTCCCTGCAAGTAAAGTATATTGGACTGAAGAGGAGCTACTGTTCTTGTCAGTTTCCTAACCAGAGTTGAACTAGATATGGCCCGTGTGTGTAGGAAGCACAGTTCTTTCGTTCTGAGCAAGCTCACTGTTCGGACCCCATGGGAAACACAGTAGAGTAGAAGAGTGCTCTTTTCTCAAAAGCAGAGTGTGTTTCATGTAAGGCGAGCTAGCATTTCTTTCCCAGTCCTAAATGGAGTTGAATCACATGCAGTTTCTGGTCCTACGAGCAAGAGTTGTTTTCTGGTAAGAAGAGTCACTATTGCGCTGCCATTGCCATACACAGGACAAATAGCACTGGCGTCTGTTCCCAGCAAGTACAGTGTATTGGACTGAAGAGGATCTACTGTTCTTCTCAGGTTCCTGAGCAGACTTGAACTAGATATGGCCTTGTGTGTAGGAAGCACAGTTTTTTTGTTCTGAGCAAGCTCAATTTCGGAACACATAGGAAACACAGTAGAGTAGAAGAGTGCTCTTTCCTCAAAAGCAGAGTGTGTTTCATGTAAGGCGAGCTAGCACTTGTTTCCCAGTCCTAAATGGAGTTGAATCACATGCAGTTTCTGTTCCTATGAACAAGAGTTGTTTTCTGGTAAGGAAAGTCACTATTGCGCTCCCATTGCCATATACAGTGCAAATAGCACTCGAGTCTGTATCGGACTGAAGAGGAGCTACTGTTCGTGTCAGTTTCCTAAGCCGAGTTGAACTAGTTATGGCCCGTGTGTAGGAAGCACAGTTATTTTGTTTTGAGCAAGCTCACTGTTCTGGCCCTATAAGAAACACAGTAGAGTAGAAGAGTGCTCTTTTCTCTAAAGCAGTGTGTGTTTCTTGTAAGGCGAGCTAGCGTTTGTTTCCCAGTCCTAAATGGAGTTGAGTCACAGACAGTTTTTGGTCCTAAAAGCAAGAGTTGTTTTCTGGTAAGAAGAGTCACTATTGCGCTCTAAATGCCATACAGAGTGCAAATAGCACTCGCGTCTGTTCCCAGCAAGTACAGTGTATTGGACTGAATAGGAGCTACTGTTCTTGTCAGTTTCCTAAGCAGAGTTGAACTAGATATGGTCCATGTGTGTAGGAAGCACAGTTCTTTTGTTCTGACCAAGATCACTGTTTGGACCCCATAGGAAACACAGTAGAGTAGAAGAGTGCTCTTTTCTCAAAGGCAGAGTGTGTTTCTTGTAGGCGAGCTAGCGTTTGTTTCCCAGTCCTAAATGGATTGGAATCACATGCAGTTTGTGGTCCTACGAGCAAGAGTTGTTTTATGATAAGAATAGTCACTACTGCGCTGCCATTGCCATATAGAGGACTAATAGCACTGGCGTCTGTTCCCAGCAAGTACAGTGTATTGGACTGAAGAGGATCTACTGCTCTGGTCAGGTTCCTAAGCAGAATGGAACTAGATATGGCCGTGTGTGTAGGAAGCACAGTTCTTTTGTTCTGAGCAAGCTCACTGTTCGGACCCCATAGGAAACACAGTAGAGTAGAAGAGTGCTCTTTTCTCAAAAGCAGAGTGTGTTTCTTTTAAGGCGAGCTAGCGTTTTTTTCCCATTCCTAAATGGAGTGGAATCACATGCAGTTTCTGGTCCTACGAGCAAGAGTTGTTTTCTGGTAAGGAAAGTCACTATTGAGCTCCCATTGCCATACACAGGGCAAATAGCACTCGCGTCTTTTCCTAGCAAGTACAGTGTATTGGACTGAATAGGAGCTACTGTTCTTGTCAGTTTCCTAAGCAGAGTTGAACTAAATATGGTCCTCGTGTGTAGGAAGCACAGTTCTTTTGTTCTGAGCAAGCTCACTGTTTGGACCCCATAGGAAACACAGTAGAGTAAAAGAATGTTCTTTTCTCAAAAGCAGAGTGTGTTTCTTGTAAAGCAGCTAGAGTTTGTTTCCCAGACCTAAATGGAGTTGAGTCACATGCAGTTTTTTGTCCTATGAGCAAGAGTTGTTTTCTGGTAAGACGAGTCACTATTGTGCTCCAATTGCCATACACAGTGCAAATAGCACTGGTGTCTGTTCCCAGCAAGTACAGTCTATTGGACTGAAGAGGATCTACTGTACTTGTCAGTTTCCTAAGAAGAGTTGAACTAGATATGGCCCATGTGTGGGAAGCACAGTTCTTTTGTTCTGAGCAAGCTCACTGTTCTGGCCCTGTAGGAAACACAGTAGAGTAGAAGAGTGCTTTTTTCTCTAAAGCAGTGTGTTTCTTGTAAGGCGAGCTAGCGTTTGTTTCCCAGTCCTAAATGGAGTTGAATCACATGCAGTTTCTGGTCCTACGAGCAAGAGTTGTTTCTGGTAAGGAAAGTCACTATTGCGCTCCCTTTGTCATACACAGTGCAAATAGCACATGCGTCTGTTCCCAGCATGTACAGTGTATTGGACTGAAGAGGACCTACTGTTCTTCTCAGTTTCCTAAGCAGAGTTGAACTAGATATGGCACGTGTGTGTAGGAAGCACAGTTCTTATGTTCTGAGCAAGCTCACTGTTCTGGCCTTATAGGAAACACAGTAGAGTAGAAGAGTGCTCTTTTTCTAAAGCAGAGTGTGTTTCATGTAAGGAGAGTTAGCGTTTGTTTCCCAGTCCTAAATGTAGTTAAATCACATGAAGTTTCTGGTCCTAGAGGCAAGAGTTTTTTTATGGTAAGAATAGTCACTATTGTGCTGCCATTGCCATACATAGGACAAAAAGCACTGGCGTCTGTTCCCCGCAAGTACAGTGTATTCGACTGAAGAGGAGCTACTGTTCTTGTTTGTTTCCTAAGCAGAGTTGAACTAGATATGGTCCATGTGTGTAGGAAGCACAGTTCTTTTGTTCTGAGCAAGCTCACTGTTTGGACCCCATAGGAAACACAGTAGAGTAGAAGAGTGCTCTTTTCTCAAAAGCAGAGTGTGTTTCTTGTAAGGCGAGCTAGCATTTGTTTCCCAGTCCTAAATGGAGTTGAATCACATGCAGTTTCTGGTCCTACGAGCAAGAGTTGTTTTCTGGTAAGGAAAGTCACTATTGCGCTCCCATTGCCATACACAGTGCAAATAGCACTCGGGTCTGTTCTCAGCAAGTACAGTGTATCAAACTGAAGAGGAGCTACTGTTCTTGTCAGTTTCCTAAGCAGAGTTGAACTAGATATGGCCCGTGTGTGTAGGAAGCACAGTTGTTTTGTTCTGAGCAAGCTCACTGTTCTGGCCCTACAGGAAACACAGTAGAGTATATGAGTGCTCTTTTCTCTAAAGCAAAGTGTGTTTCTTGTAAGGCCAGCTCGCGTTTGTTTCCCAGTCCTAAATGGAGTTGAGTCACACACAGTTTTTGGCCCTAAAAGCAAGAGTTGTTTTCTGGTAAGAAGAGTCACTATTGTGCTCTAAATGCCATACACAGTGCAAATAGCACTCGCGTCTGTTCCCAGCAAGTACAGTGTATTGGACTGAATAGGAGCTACTGTTCTTGTCAGTTTCCTAAGCAGAGTTGAACTAGATATGGTCCATGTGTGTAGGAAGCACAGTTCTTTTGTTCTGACCAAGATCACTGTTTGGACCCCATAGGAAACACAGTAGAGTAGAAGAGTGCTCTTTTCTCAAAAGCAGAGTGTGTTTCTTGTAGGCGAGCTAGCGTTTGTTTCCCAGTCCTAAATGGAGTGGAATCACATGCAGTTTGTGGTCCTACGAGCAAGAGTTGTTTTATGATAAGAATAGTCACTACTGCGCTGCCATTGCCATATACAGGACTAATAGCACTGGCGTCTGTTCCCAGCAAGTACAGTGTATTGGACTGAAGAGGATCTACTGCTCTGGTCAGGTTCCTAAGCAGAATTGAACTAGATATGGCCGTGTGTGTAGGAAGCACAGTTCTTTTGTTCTGAGCAAGCTCACTGTTCGGACCCCATAGGAAACACAGTAGAGTAGAAGAGTGCTCTTTTCTCAAAAGCAGAGTGTGTTTCTTTTAAGGCGAGCTAGCGTTTTTTTCCCATTCCTAAATGGAGTGGAATCACATGCAGTTTCTGGTCCTATGAGCAAGAGTTGTTTTCTGGTAAGGAAAGTCACTTTTGCACTCCTATTGCCATAAACAGTGCAAATAGCCCTCCCGTCTTTTCGCAGCAAGAACAGTGTATTGGACTGAAGAGGACTTACTGTTCTTGTCAGTTTCCTAAGAAGATTTGAACTAGATATGGCCCGTGTGTTTAGGAAGCACAGTTCTTTTTTTCTGAGCAAGCTCACTGTTCTGGCCCTATAGGAAACACAGTAGAGTAAAAGAGTGTTCTTTTCTCAAAAGCAGAGTGTGTTTCTTGTAAAGCAGCTAGAGTTTGTTTAACAGTCCTAAATGGAGTTGAGTCACATGCAGTTTTTTGTCCTATGAGCAAGAGTTGTTTTCTGGTAAGACGAGTCACTATTGTGCTCCAATTGCCATACACAGTGCAAATAGCACTGGCGTCTGTTCCCAGCAAGTACAGTCTATTGGACTGAAGAGGATCTACTGTACTTGTCAGTTTCCTAAGAAGAGTTGAACTAGATATGGCCCATGTGTGGGAAGCACAGTTCTTTTGTTCTGAGCAAGCTCACTGTTCTGGCCCTGAAGGAAACACAGTAGAGTAGAAGAGTGCTTTTTTCTCTAAAGCAGTGTGTTTCTTGTAAGGCGAGCTAGCGTTTGTTTCCCAGTCCTAAATGGAGTTGAATCACATGCAGTTTCTGGTCCTACGAGCAAGAGTTGTTTCTGGTAAGGAAAGTCACTATTGCGCTCCCTTTGTCATACACAGTGCAAATAGCACATGTGTCTGTTCCCAGCAAGTACAGTGTATTGGACTGAAGAGGACCTACTGTTCTTCTCAGTTTCCTAAGCAGAGTTGAACTAGATATGGCACGTGTGTGTAGGAAGCACAGTTCTTATGTTCTGGGCAAACTCACTGTTCTGGCCCTATAGGAAACACAGTAGAGTAGAAGAGTGCTCTTTTTCTAAAGCAGAGTGTGTTTCTTGTAAGGAGAGCTAGCGTTTGTTTCCCAGTCCTAAATGTAGTTGAATCACATGAAGTTTCTGGTCCTAGAGGCAAGAGTTTTTTTATGGTAAGAATAGTCACTATTGCGCTGCCATTGCCATACACAGGACAAAAAGCACTGGAGTCTGTTCCCAGCAAGTACAGTGTATTGGACTGAAGAGGAGCTACTGTTCTTGTCAGTTTACTAAGCAGAGTTGAACTAGATATGGTCCATGTGTGTAGGAAGCATAGTTCTTTTGTTCTGAACTAGCTCACTGTTTGGACCCCATAGGAAACACAGTAGAGTAGAAGAGTGCTCTTTTCTCTAAAGCAGAGTGTGTTTCTTGTAAGGCGAGCTAGCGTTTGTTTCCCAGTCCTAAATGGAGTGTAATCACATGCAGTTTCTGGTCCTACGAGCAAGAGTTGTTTTCTGGTAAGGAAAGTCACTATTGCGCTCCCATTGCCATACACAGGGCAAATAGCCTTCCCGTCTGTTCCCAGCAAGTACAGTGTATTGGACTGAAGAGGAGCTACTGTTCTTGTCAGTTTCCTAAGCAGAGTTGAATTAGATATGGCCCGTGTGTTTAGGAAGTACAGTTCCTTTTTTCTGAGCAAGCTCACTGTTCTGGCCCTATAGGAAACACAGTGAAGTAGAAGAGTGCTCTTTTCTCAAAAGCAGAGTGTGTTTCTTGTAAAGCGAGCTAGAGTTTGTTTCCCAGTCCTAAACGGAGTTGAATCACATGCAGTTTCTGGTCCTACGAGCAAGAGTTGTTTTCTGGTAAGAAGAGTCACTATTGCGCTGCCAATGCCCTACACAGGACAAATAGCACTGGCGTCTGTTCCCAGCAAGTACAGTGTATTGGACTGAAGAAGATCTACTATTCTTGTCAGGTTCCTAAGCAGACTTGAACGAGATATGGCCGTGTGTGTAGGAAGCACAGTTTTTTTGTTCTGAGCAAGCTCACTTTTCAGAACACATAGGAAACACAGTAGAGTAGAAGAGTGCTCTTTTCTCAAAAGCAGAGTGTTTTTCTTGGAAGTTGAGCTAGCGTTTGTTTCCCAGTCCTAAATGGAGTTGAGTCACATGCAGTTTTTTTTCCTACGAGCAAGAGTTCTTTTCTGGTAAGACAAGTCACTATCGTGCTCCAATTGCCATACACAGTTCAAATACCACTCGCGTCTGTTCCCCGCAAGTACAGTGTATTCGACTGAAGAGGAGCTACTGTTCTTGTTTGTTTCCTAAGCAGAGTTGAACTAGATATGGTCCATGTGTGTAGGAAGCACAGTTCTTTTGTTCTGAGCAAGCTCACTCTTTGGACCCCTTAGGAAACACAGTAGAGTAGAAGAGTGCTCTTTTCTCAAAAGCAGAGTGTGTTTCATGTAAGGCGAGCTAGCATTTGTTTCCCAGTCCTAAATGGAGTTGAATCACATGCAGTTTCTGGTCCTACGAGCAAGAGTTGTTTTCTGGTAAGGAAAGTCACTATTGCGCTCCCATTGCCATACACAGTGCAAATAGCACTCGCGTCTGTTCTCAGCAAGTACAGTGTATCAAACTGAAGAGGAGCTACTGTTCTTGTCAGTTTCCTAAGCAGAGTTGAACTAGATATGGCCCGTGTGTGTAGGAAGCACAGTTCTTTTGTTCTGAGCAAGCTCACTGTTCTGGCCCTACAGGAAACACAGTAGAGTATATGAGTGCTCTTTTCTCTAAAGCAGAGTGTGTTTCTTGTAAGGCCAGCTCGCGTTTGTTTCCCAGTCCTAAATGGAGTTGAGTCACACACAGTTTTTGGTCCTAAAAGCAAGAGTTGTTTTCTGGTAAGAAGAGTCACTATTGCGCTCTAAATGCCATACACAGTGCAAATAGCACTCGCGTGTGTTCCCAGCAAGTACAGTGTATTGGACTGAATAGGAGCTACTGTTCTTGTCAGTTTCCTAAGCAGAGTTGAACTAGATATGGTCCATGTGTGTAGGAAGCACAGTTCTTTTGTTCTGACCAAGATAACTGTTTGGACCCCATATGAAACACAGTAGAGTAGAAGAGTGCTCTTTTCTCAAAAGCAGAGTGTGTTTCTTGTAGGCGAGCTAGCGTTTGTTTCCCAGTCCTAAATGGAGTGGAATCACATGCAGTTTGTGGTCCTACGAGCAAGAGTTGTTTTATGATAAGAATAGTCACTACTGCGCTGCCATTGCCATATACAGGACTAATAGCACTGGCGTCTGTTCCCAGCAAGTACAGTGTATTGGACTGAAGAGGATCTAGTGCTCTGGTCAGGTTCCTAAGCAGAATTGAACTAGATATGGCCGTGTGTGTAGGAAGCACAGTTCTTTTGTTCTGAGCAAGCTCACTGTTCGGACCCCATAGGAAACACAGTAGAGTAGAAGAGTGCTCTTTTCTCAAAAGCAGAGTGTGTTTCTTTTAAGGCGAGCTAGCGTTTTTTTCCCATTCCTAAATGGAGTGGAATCACATGCAGTTTCTGGTCCTACGAGCAAGAGTTGTTTTCTGGTAAGGAAAGTCACTTTTGCACTCCTATTGCCATAAACAGTGCAAATAGCCCTCCCGTCTTTTCGCAGCAAGAACAGTGTATTGGACTGAAGAGGACTTACTGTTCTTGTCAGTTTCCTAAGAAGATTTGAACTAGATATGGCCCGTGTGTTTAGGAAGCACAGTTCTTTTTTTCTGAGCAAGCTCACTGTTCTGGCCCTATAGGAAACACAGTAGAGTAAAAGAGTGTTCTTTTCTCAAAAGCAGAGTGTGTTTCTTGTAAAGCAGCTAGAGTTTGTTTAACAGTCCTAAATGGAGTTGAGTCACATGCAGTTTTTTGTCCTATGAGCAAGAGTTGTTTTCTGGTAAGACGAGTCACTATTGTGCTCCAATTGCCATACACAGTGCAAATAGCACTGGCGTCTGTTCCCAGCAAGTACAGTCTATTGGACTGAAGAGGATCTACTGTACTTGTCAGTTTCCTAAGAAGAGTTGAACTAGATATGGCCCATGTGTGGGAAGCACAGTTCTTTTGTTCTGAGCAAGCTCACTGTTCTGGCCCTGTAGGAAACACAGTAGAGTAGAAGAGTGCTTTTTTCTCTAAAGCAGTGTGTTTCTTGTAAGACGAGCTAGCGTTTGTTTCCCAGTCCTAAATGGAGTTGAGTCACAGACAGTTTTTGGTCCTAAAAGCAAGAGTTGTTTTCTGGTAAGAAGAGTCACTATTGCGATCTAAATGCCATACACAGTGCAAATAGCACTCGCGTCTTTTCCCAGCAAGTACAGTGTATTGGACTGAATAGGAGCTACTGTTCTTGTCAGTTTCCTAAGCAGAGTTGAACTAAATATGGTCCTCGTGTGTAGGAAGCACAGTTCTTTTGTTCTGAGCAAGCTCACTGTTTGAACCCCATAGGAAACACAGTAGAGTAAAGAGTGCTCTTTTCTCTAAAGCAGAGTGTGTTTCTTGTAAGGCGAGCTAGCGTTTGTGTCCCAGTCCTAAATGGAGTGGAATCACATGCAGTTTCTGGTCCTACGAGTAAGAGTTGTTTTCTGGTAAGACGAGTCACTATTGCGCTGCCATTGCCATACACAGGACAAATAGCACTGGTGTCTGTTCCCAGCAAGTACAGTGTATTGGACTGAAGAGGATCTATTGTTCTTGTCAGGTTCCTAAGCAGAATTGAACTAGATATGGCCGTGTGTGTAGGAAGCACAGTTCTTTTGTTCTGAGCAAGCTCACTGTTCGGACCCCATAGGAAACACAGTAGAGTAGAAGAGTGCTCTTTTCTCTAAAGCAGAGTGTGTTTTTGTAAGGCGAGCTAGCGTTTGTTTCCTAGTCCAAAATGGAGTTGAATCACATGCAGTTTCTGGTCCTACGAACAAGAGTTGTTTTCTGGTAAGGAAAGTCACTATTGCGCTCCCATTGCCATACACAAGACAAATAGCAATCGCGTCTTTTCCCAGCAAGTACAGTGTATTGGACTGAATAGGAGCTACTGTTCTTGTCAGTTTACTAAGCAGAGTTGAACTAGATATTGCCCGTGTGTGGGAAGCACAGTTCTTATGTTCTGAGCAAGCTCACTGTTCTGGCCCTATAGGAAACACAGTAGAGTAGAAGAGTGCTCTTTTTCTAAAGGAGAGTGTGTTTCTTGTAAGGAGAGCTAGCGTTTGTTTCCCAGTCCTAAATGGAGTTGAATCACATGCAGTGTCTGGTCCTAGGAGCAAGAGTTTTTTTTGTGGTAAGAATAGTCACTATTGCGCTGCCATTGCCATACACAGGACAAATAGCACTGGCGTCTATTCCCAGCAAGTACAGTGTATTGGACTGAGAATGATCTACTGTTCTTGTCAGGTTCCTAAGCAGAATTGATCTAAATATGGCCGTGTGTGTAGGAAGCACAGTTATTTTCTAATGAGCAAGCTTACTGTTTTGGCCCTATAGGAAACACAGTAGAGAGCAGTGCTCTTTTCTCAAAAGCAGAGTGTGTTTCTTGTAAGGCGAGCTAGCATTTGTTTCCCAGTCCTAAATGGAGTTGAATCATATGCAGTTTCTGGTCCTACGAGCAAGAGTTGTTTTCTGGTAAGGAAAGTCACTATTGCTCTCGCTTTGCCATACACAGTGCAAATAGCACTCGCGTCTGTTCCCAGAAAGTACAGTGTATCGGACTGAAGAGGAGCTACTGTTCTTGTCAGTTTCCTAAGCAGAGTTGAACTAGATATGGCCCGTGTGTTTAGGAAGCAGAGTTATTATGTTCTGAGCAAGCTCACTGTTCTGGCCCTATAGGAAACACAGTAGAGTAGAAGAGTGCTCTTTTCTCTAAAGCAGAGTGTGTTTCTTGTAAGGCGAGCTCGCGTTTGTTTCCCAGTCTTAAATGGAGTTGAGTCACATGCAATTTTTGGTCCGATGAGCAAGAGTTGTTTTCTGGTAAGAAGAGTCACTATTGTGCTCCAAATGCCATACACAGTGCAAATAGCACTCAGGTCTGTTCCCAGCAAGTACAGTGTATTGGACTGAATAGGAGCTACTGTTCTTGTCAGTTTCGTAAGCAGAGTGGAACTAGATATGATCCATGTGTGTAGGAGGCACAGTTCTTTTGTTCTGAGCAAGCTCACTGTTTGGACCCCGTAGGAAACACAGTAGAGTAGAAGAGTACTCTTTTCTCTAAAGCAGTGTGTTTGTTGTAAGTCGAGCTAGCATTTCTTTCCCAATCCTAAATGGAGTTGAATCACATGCAGTTTCTGGTCCTAGGAGCAAGAGTTGTTTTCTGGTAAGGAAAGTCACTATTGCGCTCCCATTGCCATACACCGTGCAAATAGCCCTCCCGTCTGTTCCCAGCAAGTACAGTGTATTGGACTGAAGAGGAGCTACTGTTCTTGTCAGTTTCCTAAGAAGAGTTGAACTAGATATGGCCCGTGTGGGTAGGAAGCACAGTTCTTTTTTTCTGAGCAAGCTCACTGTTCTGGCCCTATAGGAAACACAGTAGAGGAGAATAGTGCTCTTTTCTCAAAAGCAGAGTGTGTTTCTTGTAAAGTGAGCTAGAGTTTGTTTTCCAGTCCTAAATGGACTTGAATCACATGCAGTTTCTGGTCCTAGGAGCAAGTGTTTTTTTATGGTATGAATAGTCACTATTGCGCTGCCATTGCCATACACAAAACAAATAGCACTGGCGTCTGTTCCCAGCAAGTACAGTGTATTGGACTGAAGAGGATCTACTGTTCTTGTCAGATTTATAAGCAGAATTGAACTAAATATGGCTGTGTGTGTAGGAAGCACAGTTCTTTTGTTCTGAGCAAGCTCACTCTTTTGGCCCTATAGGAAACACAGTAGTGTAGAAGAGTGCTCTTTTCTCAAAAGCAGATTGTGTTTCTTGTAAGGCAAGCTAGCCATTGTTTCCCAGTCCTAAATGGAGTTGAATCACATGCAGTTTCTGGTCCTACGAGCAAGAGTTGTTTTCTGGTAAGGAAAGTCACTATTCCGCTCCCTTTGCCATACACAGTGCAAATAGACTTGCATCTGTTCCCAGCAAGTACAGTGTATCGGAATGAAGAGGAGCTACTGTTCTTGTCATTTTCCTAAGAAGAGTTGAATTAGATATGGCACGTGTGTTTAGGAAGCACTGTTATAATTTTCTGAGCAAGCTCACTGTTCTGAACCTACAGGAAACACAGTAGAGTAGAAGAGTGCTTTTTTCTCTAAAGCAGAGTATGATTCTTGTAAGACGAGCTCACGGTTGTTTCCCAGTTATAAATGGAGTTGAGTCACATGCAGTTTTTGGTCCTACGAGCAAGAGTTGTTTTCTGGTAAGAAGAGTCACTATTGTGCTCCAAATTCCATACACAGTGCAAATAGCACTCGGGTCTGTTCCCAGCAAGTACAGTGTATTGGACTGAATAGGAGCTACTGTTCTTGTCAGTTTACTAAGAGGAGTTGAACAAGATATGGTCCGTGTGTGTAGGAAGCATAGTTCTTTTGTTCTGAACAAGCTCACTGTTTGGACCCCATAGGAAAAACAGTAGAGTAGAAGAGTGCTCTTTTCTCTAAAGCAGAGTGTGTTTCTTGTAAGGTGAGCTAGCGTTTGTTTCCCAGTCCTAAATGGAGTGGAATCACATGCAGTTTCTGGTCCTGCGAGCAAGAGTTGTTTTCTGGTAAGGAATGTCACTATTGCGCTCCCATTGCCATACACAGTGCAAATAGCCCTCCCGTCTGTTCCCAGCAAGTACAGTGTATTGGACTGAAGAGGAGCTACTGTTCTTCTGAGTTTCCTAAGCAGAGTTGAACTAGATATCGCCCGTGTGTTTAGGAAGTACAGTTCCTTTTTTCTGAGCAAGCTCACTGTTCAGACCCCATAGGAAACACAGTAGAGTAGAGGAGTGCTCTTTTCTCAAAAGCAGAGTGTGTTTCTTGTAAAGCGAGTGAGAGTTTGTTTCCCAGTCCTAAATGGATTTGAATCACATGCAGTTTCTGGTCCTACGAGCAAGAGTTGTTTTCTGGTAAGAAGAGTCACTATTGCGCTGCCATTGCCCTACACAGGACAAATACCACTGGCGTCTGTTCCCAACAAGTACAGTGTATTGGACTGAAGAAGATCTACTATTCTTGTCAGGTTCCTAAGCAGACTTGAACGAGATATGGCCGTGTTTGTAGGAAGCACAGTTTTTTTGTTCTGAGCAAGCTCACTTTTCGGAACACATAGGAAACACAGTAGAGTAGAAGAGTGCTCTTTTCTCAAAAGCAGAGTGTTTTTCTTGGAAGTCAAGCTAGCGTTTGTTTCCCAGTCCTAAATGGAGTTCAGCCACATGCAGTTTTTTGTGCTACGAGCAAGAGTTGTTTTCTGGTAAGACAAGTCACTATTGTGCTCCAATTGCCATACACAGTGCAAATAGCACTCCCGTCTGTTCCCAGCAAGTACAGTGTATTGGACTGAATAGGAGCTACTGTTCTTGTCAGTTTACTAAGCAGAGTTGAACTAGATATGGTTCGTGTGTGTAGGAAGCATAGTTCTTTTCTTCTGAACAAGCTCACTGTTTGGACCCCATAGGAAACACAGTAGAGTAGAAGAGTGCTCTTTTCTTTAAAGCAGAGTGTGTTTCTTGTAAGGCGAGCTAGCGTTTGTTTCCCAGTCCTAAATGGAGTGGAATCACATGCAGTTTCTGGTCCTACGAGCAAGAGTTGTTTTCTGGTAAGGAAAGTCACTATTGCGCTCCCATTGCCATACACAGTGCAAAGAGCCCTCCCGTCTGTTCCCAGCAAGTACAGTGTATTGGACTGAAGAGGAGCTACTGTTCTTCTGAGTTTCCTAAGCAGAGTTGAACTAGATATGGCCCGTGTGTTTAGGAAACACAGTTCCTTTTTTCTGAGCAAGCTCACTGTTCTGGCCCTATAGGAAACACAGTTGAGTAGAAGAGTGCTCTTTTCTCAAAAGCAGAGTGTGTTTCTTGTAAAGAGAGCTAGAGTTTGTTTCCCAGTCCTAAATGGAGTTGAATCACATGCAGTTTCTGGTCCTACGAGCAAGAGTTGTTTTCTGGTAAGAAGAGTCACTATTGCACTGCCATTGCCCTACACAGGACAAATAGCACTGGCGTCTGTTCTCAGCAAGTACAGTGTATTGGACTGAATAGGATCTACTGTTCTTGTCAGGTTCCTAAGCAGACTTGAACGAGATATGACCCTGTGTGTAGGAAGCACAGTTTTTTTGTTCTGAGCAAGCTCTCTTTTCGGAACACATAGGAAAAACAGTAGAGTAGAAGAGTGCTCTTTTCTCTAAAGCAGAGTGTGTTTCTTGGAAGTCGAGCTAGCGTTTGTTTCCCAGTCCTAAATGGAGTTGAGTCACATGCAGTTTTTTGTCCTACGAGCAAGAGTTGTTTTCTGGTAAGACAAGTCACTATTGTGCTCCAATTGCCATACACAGTGCAAATAGCACTCGCGTCTGTTCCCCGCAAGTACAGTGTATTCGACTGAAGAGGAGCTACTGTTCTTGTTTGTTTCCTAAGCAGAGTTGAACTAGATATGGCCTATGTGTGTAGGAAGCACAGTTCTTTTGTTCTGAGCAAGCTCACTCTTTGGACCCCATAGGAAACACAGTAGAGTAGAAGAGTGCTCTTTTCTCAAATGCAGAGTGTGATTCATGTAAGGCGAGCTAGCATTTGTTTCCCAGTCCTAAATGGAGTTGAATCACATGCAGTTTCTCGTCCTACGAGCAAGAGTTGTTTTCTGGTAAGGAAAGTCACTATTGCGCTCCCATTTCCATACACAGTGCAAATAGCACTCGCGTCTGTTCTCAGCAAGTACAGTGTATCGAACTGAAGAGGAGCTACTGTTCTTGTCAGTTTACTAAGCAGAGTTGAACTAGATATGGCATGTGTGTGTAGGAAGAACAGTTCTTTTGTTCTGAGCAAGCTGACTGTTCTGGCCCTACATGAAACACAGTAGAGTATATGAGTGCTCTTTTCTCTAAAGCAGAGTGTGTTTCTTGTATGGCCAGCTCGCGTTTGTTTCCCAGTCCTAAATGGAGTTGAGTCACATGCAGATTTTGTCCTATGAGCAAGAGTTGTTTTCTGGTAAGACGAGTCACTATTGTGCTCCAAATGCCATACACAGTGCAAATAGCACTCGCGTCTGTTCCCAGCATGTACAGTGTATTGGACTGAACAGGAGCTACTGTGCTTGTCAGTTTCCTAAGCAGAGTTGAACTAGATATGGTCCATGTGTGTAGGAAGCACAGTTCTTTTGTTCTGAGCAAGCTCACTGTTTGTACCCCATAGGAAACACAGTAGAGTAGAAGAGTGCTCTTTTCTCAAAAGCAGAGAGTGTTTCTTGTAAGAAGAGCTAGCATTTGTTTCTCAGTCCTAAATGTCGTTGAATCACATGCAGTTTCTGGTCCTACGAGCAAGAGTTGTTTTCTGGTAAGGAAAGTCACTATTGCGCTGTCATTGCCATACACAGGGCAAATAGCACTCACGTCTGTTTCCCAGCAATTACAGTGTATTGGACTGAAGAGGAGCTGCTGTTCTTGTCAGGTTCCTAAGCAGAATTGAACTAGATATGGCCGTGTTTGTAGGAAGCACAGTTCTTTTGTTCTGAGCAAACTCACTGTTCGGACCCAATAGGAAACACAGTAGAGTAGAAGAGTGCTCTTTTCTCAAAAGCAAAGTGTGTTTTTTGTAAGGCGAGCTATCATTTGTTTCCCAGTCCTAAATGGAGTTGAATCACATGCAGTTTCTGGTCCTACGAGCAAGAGTTGTTTTCTGGTAAGGAAAGTCACTATTGTGCTCCCTTTGCCACACACAGTGCAAATAGCACTCGCGTCTGTTCCCAGCAAGTACAGTGTATCGGACTGAAGAGGAGCTACTGTTCTTGTCAGTTTACTAAGCAGAGTTGAACTAGATATGGCATGTGTGTGTAGGAAGAACAGTTCTTTTGTTCTGAGCAAGCTGACTGTTCTGGCCCTACATGAAACACAGTAGAGTATATGAGTGCTCTTTTCTCTAAAGCAGAGTGTGTTTCTTGTATGGCCAGCTCGCGTTTGTTTCCCACTCCTAAATGGAGTTGAGTCACAGACAGTTTTTGGTCCTACGAGCAAGAGTTGTTTTCTGGTAAGAAGAGTCACTATTGTGCTCTAAATGCCATACACAGTGCAAATAGCACTCGCGTGTGTTCCCAGCAAGTACAGTGTATTGGACTGAATAGGAGCTACTGTTCTTGTCAGTTTCCTAAGCAGAGTTGAACTAGATATGGTCCATGTGTGTAGGAAGCACAGTTCTTTGTTCTGAGCAAGCTAACTCTTTGGACCGCATAGGAAACACAGTAGAGTAGAAGAGTGCTCTTTTCTCAAAAGCAGAGTGTGTTTTTTGTAAGGCAAGCTATCGTTTGTTTCCCAGTCCTAAATGGAGTTGAATCACATGCAGTTTCTGGTCCTACGAGCAAGAGTTGTTTTCTGGTAAGGAAAGTCACTATTGAGCTCCCATTGCCATACACAGTGCAAATAGCACTCACGTCTGTTCCCAGCAAGTACAGTGTATCGGACTGAAGAGGAGCTACTGTTCTTGTCAGTTTCCTAAGCAGAGTTGAACTAGATATGGCCCGTGTGTTTAGGAAGCACAGTTATTATGTTCTGAGCAAGCTCACCGTTCTGGCCCTATAGGAAACACAGTAGAGTAGAAGAGTGCTCTTTTCTATAAAGCAGAGTGTGTTTCTTGTAAGGCGAGCTCGCGTTTGTTTCCCAGTCCTAAATGGATTTGAGTCACATGCAGTTTTTGGTCCTATGAGCAAGAGTTGTTTTCTGGTAAGAAGATTCACTATTGCGCTGCCATTGCCATACACAGGACAAATAGCACTGGCATCTGTTCGCAGCAACTACAGTGTATTGGACAGAAGAGGATCTACTTTTCTTGTCAGGTTCCAAAGCAGAATTGAACTAGATATGGCCGTGTGTGTAGGAAGCACAGTTCTTTTGTTCTGAGCAAGCTCACTGTTCGGACCCAAAAAAAAACACAGTAGAGTAGAAGAGTGCTCTTTTCTCAAAAGCAGAGTGTGTTTTTTGTAAGGCAAGCTATCGTTTGTTTCCCAGTCCTAAATGGAGTTTAATCACATGCAGTTTCTGGTCCTATGAACAAGAGTTGTTTTCTGGTAAGGAAAGTCACTGTTGCACTCCCTTTGCCATACACAGTACAAATAGCACTCGCGTCTGTTCCCAGCAAGTACAGTGTATCGGACTGAAGAGGAGCTACTGTTCTTGTCAGTTTCCTAAGCAGAGTTGAACTATATATGTCCCGTGTGTTTAGGAAGCACAGTTATTATGTTCTGAGCAAGCTCACTGTTCTGTCCCTATAGGAAACACGGTAGAGTAGAAGAGTGCTCTTTTCTATAAAGCAGAGAGTGTTTCTTGTAAGGCAAGCTCACGTTTGTTTCCCAGTCCTAAATGGATTTGAGTCACATGCAGTTTTTGTTCCTATGAGCAAGAGTTGTTTTCTGGTAAGAAGAGTCACTATTGTGCTCCAAATGCCATACACAGTGCAAATAGCACTCGCGTCTGTTCCCAGCATGTACAGTGTATTGGACTGAATAGGAGCTACTGTTCTTGTCAGTTTCCTAAGCAGAGTTGAACTAGATATGGTCCATGTGTGTAGGAAGCACAGTTCTTTTGTTCTGAGCAAGCTCACTGTTTGGACCCCATTAGAAACACAGTAGAGTAGAAGAGTGCTCTTTTCTCTAAAGCAGAGAGTGTTTCTTGTAAGGCGAGCTAGCATTTGTTTCCCAGTCCTAAATGGCGTTGAATCACATGCAGTTTGTGTTCCTACGAGCAAGAGTTGTTTTCTGGTAAGGAGAGTCACTATTGCGCTGTCATTGCCATACACAGTGCAAATAGCACTCGCGTCTGTTCCCAGCAAGTACAGTGTATCGGACTGAAGAGGAGCTACTGTTCTTGTCAGTTTCCTAAGCAGAGTTGAACTACATATGATCCGTGTGTGTAGGAAGCACAGTTCTTTTGTTCTGAGCAAGCTCACTGTTTGGACCCCATAGGAAACACAGTAGAGTAGAAGAGTGCTCTTTTTTCTAAAGCAGAGTGTGTTTATTGTAAGGCGAGCTAGCGTTTGTTTCCCAGTCCTAAATGGATTTGAGTCACATGCAGTTTTTGGTCCTATGAGCAAGAGTTGTTTTCTGGTAAGAAGATTCACTATTGCGCTGCCATTGCCATACACAGGACAAATAGCACTGGCATCTGTTCGCAGCAACTACAGTGTATTGGACTGAAGAGGATCTACTGTTCTTGTCAGGTTCCTAAGCAGAATTGAACTAGATATGGCCGTGTGTGTAGGAAGCACAGTTCTTTTGTTCTGAGCAAGCTCACTGTTCGGACCCAAAAGGAAACATAGTAGAGTAGAAGAGTGCTCGTTTCTCTAAATCAGAGTGTGTTTCTTGTAAGGCGAGCTAGCGTTTGTTTCCCAGTCCTAAATGGAGTGGAATCACATGCAGTTTCTGTCCTAAGAGCAAGAGTTGTTTTATGGTAAAAATAGTCACTATTGTGCTGCCATTGCCACACACAGGACAAATAGCACTGGCGTCTGTTCGCAGCAAGTATAGTGTATTGGACTGAAGAGGATCTACTGTTCTTGTCAGGTTCCTAAGCAGAATTGAACTAGATATGGCCTTGTGTGTAGGAAGCACAGTTCTTTTGTTCTGAGCAAGCTCACTGTTCGGACCCCATAGGAAACACAGTAGCGTAGAAGAGTGCTCTTTTCTCAAAAGCAGAGTGTGTTTTTTGTAAGGCAAGTTATCATTTGTTTCCCAGTCCTAAATGGAGTTGAATCACATGCAGTTTCTGGTCCTACGAGGAAGAGTTGTTTTCTGGTAAGGAAAGTCACTATTGTGCTATCTTTGCCATACACAGTGCAAATAGCACTCGTGTCTGTTCCCAGCAAGTACAGTGTATCTGACTGACGAGGAGCTACTGTTCTTGTCAGTTTCCTAAGCAGAGTTGAACTAGATATGGTCCATGTGTGTAGGAAGCACAGTTCTTTGTTATGAGCAAGCTCTCTGTTTGGACCCCATAGGAAACACAGTAGAGTAGAAGAGTGCTCTTTTCTCAAAAGCAGAGAGTGTTTCATGTAAGGCAAGCTAGCATTTGTTTCCCAGTCCTAAACGGAGTTGAATCACATGCAGTTTCTGGTCCTACGAGCAAGAGTTGTTTTCTGGTAAGGAAAGTCACTATTGCGCTCCCATTGCCATACACAGTGCAAATAGCACTGGCGTCTGTTCCCAGCAAGTACAGTGTATTGGACTGAAGAGGAGCTACTGTTCTTGTCAGTTTCCTAAGCAGAGTTGAACTAGATATGGCCGTGTTTGTAGGAAGCACAGTTCTTTTTTTCTGAGCAAGCTCACTGTTCTGGCCCTATAGGAAACACAGTAGAGTAGAAGAGTGCTCATTTCTCTAAAGCAGATTGTGTTTCTTGTAAGGTGAGCTAGCGTTTGTTTCCCAGTCCTAAATGGAGTTGAATCACATGCAGTTTCTGGTCGTACGAGCAAGAGTTGTTTTATGATAAGAATAGTCACTATTGCGCTGCCATTGTCATACACAGGACAAATAGCACTGGCGTCTGTTCCCAGGAGTACAGTGTATTGGACTGAAGAGGAGCTACTGTTCTTGTCAGGTTCCTAAGCAGAATTGAACTAGATATGGCTGTGTGTGTATGAAGCACAGTTCTTTTGTTTTGAGAAAGCTCACTGTTCTGGCCCCATAGGAAACACAGTAGAGTAGAAGAGTGCTCTTTTCTCTAAAGCAGAGTGTGTTTCTTGTAAGGCGAGCTAGCGTTTGTTTCCCAGACCTAAATGGAGTTGAGTCACATGCAGTTTTTTGTCCTACGAGCAAGAGTTGTTTTCTGGTAAGACGAGTCACTATTGTGCTCCAATTGCCATACACAGTGCAAATAGCACTCGCATATCTTGCCCGCAAGTACAGTGTATTGGACTGATGAGGAGCTACTGTTCTTGTCAGTTTCCTAAGCAGAGTTGAACTAGATATGGTAGATGTGTGTAGGAAGCACAGTTCTTTTGTTCTGAGCAAGCTCACTGTTTGGACCCCATAGGAAACACAGTAGAGTAGAAGAGTGCTCTTTTCTCAGAAGCAGAGCGTGTTTCTTGTAAGGCGAGCTAGCATTTGTTTCCCAGTCCTAAATGGCGTTGAATCACATGCAGTGTGTGGTCCTACGAGCAAGAGTTGTTTTCTGGTAAGGAAAGTCACTATTGCGCTCCCTTTGCCATACACAGTGCAAATAGCACTCGCGTATGTTCGCAGCAAGTACAGTGTATGTGACTGAAGAGGAGCTACTGTTCTTGTCAGTTTCCTAAGCAGAGTTGAACTAGATTTGGTCCATGTGTGTAGGAAGCACAGTTCTTTGTTCTGAGCAAGCTCACTGTTTGAACCTCATAGGAAACACAGTAGAGTAGAAGAGTGCTATTTTCTCAAAAGCAGAGTGTGTTTCTTGTAAGGCGAGCTAGCGTTTGTTTCCTAGTCCTAAATGAAGTTGAATCACATGCAGTTTCTGGTACTACGAACAAGAGTTGTTTTCTGGTAAGGAAAGTCACTATTGTGCTCCCATTGCCATACACAGGGCAAGGAGCACTCGCGTCTTTTCCCAGCAAGTACAGTGTATTGGTCTGAATAGGAGCTACTGTTCTTATCAGTTTCCTAAGCAGAGTTGAACTACATATGGTCCTTGTGTGTAGGAAGCACAGTTCTTTGGTTCTGAGCAAGCTCACTGTTTGGACCCCATAGGAAACACAGTAGAGTAGAAGAGTGCTCTTTTCTCTAAAGAAGAGTGTGTTTCTTGTAAGGCGAGCTAGCATTTGTTTCCCAGTCCTAAACGGAGTTGAATCACATGCAGTTTCTGGTCCTACGAGCAAGAGTTTTTTTCTGGTAAGGAAATTCACTATTGCGCTCCCATTGCCATACACAGTGCAAATAGCACTCGCGTCTGTTCCCAGCAAGTACAGTGAATCGGACTGAAGAGTAGCTACTGTTCTTGTCAGTTTCCTAAGCAGAGTTGAACTAGATATGGCCCGTGTGTAGGAAGCACAGTTCTTTTGTTCTGAGCAAGCTCACTGTTCTGGCCCTATAGGAAACACAGTAGAGTAGAAGAGTGCTCTTTTCTCTAAAGCAGATTGTGTTTCTTGTAAGGTGAGCTAGCGTTTGTTTCCCAGTCCTAAATGGAGTTGATTCACATGCAGTTTCTGGTCCTACGAGCAAGGGTTGTTTTATAATAAGAATAGTCACTATTGCGCTGCCTTTGTCATACACAGGACAAATAGCACTGGCGTCTGTTCCCAGCAGTACAGTGTATTGGACTGAAGAGAAGCTACTGTTCTTGTCAGGTTCCTAAGCAGAATTGAACTAGATGTGGCCATGTGTGTAGGAAGCACAGTTCTTTTGTTCTGAGCAAGCTCACTGTTCGGACCCAAAAGGTAACACAGTAGAGTAGAAGAGTGCTCCTTTCTCAAAAGCAGAGTGTGTTTTTTGTAAGGCAAGCTAGCGTTTGTTTCCCAGTCCTAAATGGAGTTGAATCACATGCAGTTTCTGGTCCTACGAGCAAGAGTTGTTTTCTGGTAAGGAAAGTCACTATTGCGCTCCCATTGCCATACACAGTGGAAATAGCACTCACGTCTGTTCCCAGCAAGTACAGTGTATCGGACTGAAGAGGAGCTACTGTTCTTGTCAGTTTCCTAAGCAGAGTTGAACTAGATATGGCCGTGTGTTTAGGAAGCACAGTTATTATGTTCTGAGCAAGCTCACCGTTCTGGCCCTATAGGAAACACAGTAGAGTAGAAGAGTGCTCTTTTCTCTAAAGCAGAGTGTGTTTCTTGTAAGGCGAGCTAGCGTTTGTTTCCCAGTCCTAAATGGAGTTGAATCACATGCAGTTTCTGGTCCTACGAGCAAGAGTTGAATTCTGGTAAGGAAAGTCACTATTGCGCTCCCATTGCCATACACAGTGCAAATAGCACTGGCATATGTTCCCAGCAAGTACAGTGTATCGGACTGAAGAGGAGCTACTGTTCTTGTCAGTTTCCTAAGCAGAGTTGAACTAGATATGGCCCGTGTGTCTAGGAAGCACAGTTCATTTGTTCTGAGCAAGCTCACTGTTCTGGCCCTATAGGAAACACAGTAGAGTAGAAGAGTGCTCTTTTCTCAAAAACAGAGTGTGTTTCTCCTAAGGGGAGCTAGAGTTTGTTTCATAGTCGTAAATGGAGTTGAGTCACATGCAGTTTTTTGTCCTACGAGCAAGAGTTGTTTTCTGGTAAGACGAGTCACTATTCTGCTCCAATTGCGATTCACAGTTCAAATAGCACTCGCGTCTGTTCTCAGCAAGAACAGTGTATCGGACTGAAGAGGAGCTACTGTTCTTGTCAGTTTCCTAAGCAGAGTTGAACTAGATATGGTCCATGTGTGTAGGAAGCACAGTTCTTTTGTTCTGAGCAAGCTCACTGTTCTGGCCCTATAGGAAACACAGTAGAGTAGAAGAGTGCTCTTTTCTCTAAAGCAGAGTGTGTTTCTTGTAAGGCGGGCTCACGTTTGTTTCCCAGTCCTAAATGGAGTTGAGTCACAGACAGTTTTTGGTCCTACGAGCAAGAGTTGTTTTCTGGTAAGAAGAGTCACTATTGCGCTCCAAATGCCATACACAGTGCAAATAGCACTCGCGTCTGTTCCCAGCAAATACAGTGTATTGGACTGAAGAGGAGCTACTGTTCTTGTCAGTTTCCTAAGCAGAGTTGAACTAGATATGGCCGTGTTTGTAGGAAGCACAGTTCTTTTGTTCTGAGCAAGCTCACTGTTCGGACCCAATAAGAAACACAGTAGAGTAGAAGAGTGCTCTTTTCTCAAAAGCAAAGTGTTTTTTTTGTAAGGCAAGCTATCATTTGTTTCCCAGTCCTAAATGGAGTTGAATCACATGCAGTTTCTGGTCCTACGAGCAAGAGTTGTTTTCTGGTAAGGAAAGTCACTATTGTGCTCCCTTTGCCACACACAGTGCAAATAGCACTCGCATCTGTTCCCAGCAAGTACAGTGTATCGGACTGAAGAGGAGCTACTCTTCTTGTCAGTTTCCTAAGCAGAGTTGAACTAGATATGGCCCGTGTGTAGGAAGCACAGTTCTTTTGTTCTGAGCAAGCTCACTGTTCTGGCCCTATAGGAAACACAGTAGAGTAGAAGAGTGCTCTTTTCTCTAAAGCAGATTGTATTTCTTGTAAGGTGAGCTAGCATTTGTTTCCCAGTCCTAAATGGAGTTGAATCACATGCAGTTTCTGGTCCTACGAGCAAGAGTTGTTTTCTGGTAAGGAAAGTCACTATTGCGCTCCCATTGCCATACACAGGACAAATAGCACTGGCATCTGTTCGCAGCAACTACAGTGTATTGGACTGAAGAGGATCTACTGTTCTTGTCAGGTTCCTAAGCAGAATTGAACTAGATGTGGCCGTGTGTGTAGGAAGCACAGTTCTTTTGTTCTGAGCAAGCTCACTGTTCGGACCCAAATGGAAACACAGTAGAGTAGAAGGGTGCTCTTTTCTCTAAATCAGAGTGTGTTTCTTGTAAGGCGAGCTAGCGTTTGTTTCCCAGTCCTAAATGGAGTGGAATCACATGCAGGTTCTGTCCTAAGAGCAAGAGTTGTTTTATGGTAAAAATAGTCACTATTGTGCTGCCATTGCCACACACAGGACAAATAGCACTGGCGTCTGTTCGCAGCAAGTATAGTGTATTGGACTGAAGAGGATCTACTGTTCTTGTTAGGTTCCTAAGCAGAATTGAACTAGATATGGCCTTGTGTGTAGGAAGCACAGTTCTTTTGTTCTGAGCAAGCTCACTGTTCGGACCCCATAGGAAACACAGTAGAGTAGAAGAGTGCTCTTTTCTCAAAAGCAGAGTGTGTTTTTTGTAAGGCAAGTTATCATTTGTTTCCCAGTCCTAAATGGAGTTGAATCACATGCAGTTTCTGGTCCTACGAGGAAGAGTTGTTTTCTGGTAAGGAAAGTCACTATTGTGCTCCCTTTGCCATACACAGTGCAAATAGCACTCGCGTCTGTTCCAAGCAAGTACAGTGTATCTGACTGACGAGGAGCTACTGTTTTTGTCAGTTTCCTAAGCAGAGTTGAACTAGATATGGTCCATGTGTGTAGGAAGCACAGTTCTTTGTTATGAGCAAGCTCTCTGTTTGGACCCCATAGGAAACACAGTAGAGTAGAAGAGTGCTCTTTTCTCAAAAGCAGAGAGTGTTTCATGTAAGGCAAGCTAGCATTTGTTTCCCAGTCCTAAACGGAGTTGAATCACATGCAGTTTCTGGTCCTACGAGCAAGAGTTGTTTTCTTTTAAAGAAAGTCACTATTGCGCTCCCATTGCCATACACAGTGCAAATAGCACTGGCGTCTGTTCCCAGCAAGTACAGTGTATTGGACTGAAGAGGAGCTACTGTTCTTGTCAGTTTCCTAAGCAGAGTTGAACTAGATATGGCCCGTGTGTAGGAAGCACAGTTCTTTTGTTCTGAGCAAGCTCACTGTTCTGGCCCTATAGGAAACACAGTAGAGTAGAAGAGTGCTCTTTTCTCTAAAGCAGATTGTGTTTCTTGTAAGGTGAGCTAGCGTTTGTTTCCCAGTCCTAAATGGAGTTGAATCACATGCAGTTTCTGGTCCTAAGAGCAAGAGTTGTTTTATGATAAGAATAGTCACTATTGCGCTGCCATTGTCATACACAGGACAAATAGCAGTGGCGTCTGTTCCCAGCAGTACAGTGTATTGGACTGAAGAGGAGCTACTGTTCTTGTCAGGTTCCTAAGCAGAATTGAACTAGATATGGCTGTGTGTGTAGGAAGCACAGTTCTTTTGTTTTGAGAAAGCTCACTGTTCTGGCCCCATAGGAAACACAGTAGAGTAGAAGAGTGCTCTTTTCTCTAAAGCAGAGTGTGTTTCTTGTAAGGCGAGCTAGCGTTTGTTTCCCAGACCTAAATGGAGTTGAGTCACATGCAGTTTTTTGTCCTACGAGCAAGAGTTGTTTTCTGGTAAGACGAGTCACTATTGTGCTCCAATTGCCATACACAGTGCAAATAACACTCGCATATCTTGCCCGCAAGTACAGTGTATTGGACTGATGAGGAGCTACTGTTCTTGTCAGTTTCCTAAGCAGAGTTGAACTAGATATGGTAGATGTGTGTAGGAAGCACAGTTCTTTTGTTCTGAGCAAGCTCACTGTTTGGACCCCATAGGAAACACAGTAGAGTAGAAGAGTGCTCTTTTCTCAGAAGCAGAGCGTGTTTCTTGTAAGGCGAGCTAGCATTTGTTTCCCAGTCCTAAATGGCGTTGAATCACATGCAGTGTGTGGTCCTACGAGCAAGAGTTGTTTTCTGGTAAGGAAAGTCACTATTGCGCTCCCTTTGCCATACACAGTGCAAATAGCACTCGCGTATGTTCGCAGCAAGTACAGTGTATGTGACTGAAGAGGAGCTACTGTTCTTGTCAGTTTCCTAAGCAGAGTTGAACTAGATATGGTCCATGTGTGTAGGAAGCACAGTTCTTTTTTCTGAGCAAGCTCACTGTTAGGACCCCATAGGAAACACAGTAGAGTAGAAGAGTGCTCTTTTCTCAAAAGCAGAGAGTGTTTCATATAAGGCGAGCTAGCATTTGTTTCCCAGTCCTAAATGGAGTTGAATCACATGCAGTTTCTGGTCCTACGAGCAAGAGTTGTTTTCTGGTAAGGAAAGTCACTATTGCGCTCCCATTGCCATACACAGTGCAAATAGCACTCGCGTCTGTTCTCAGCAAGAACAGTGTATCGGACTGAAGAGGAGCTACTGTTCTTGTCAGTTTCCTAAGCAGAGTTGAACTAGATATGGTCCATGTGTGTAGGAAGCACAGTTCTTTTGTTCTGAGCAAGCTCACTGTTCTGGCCCTATAGGAAACACAGTAGAGTAGAAGAGTGCTCTTTTCTCTAAAGCAGAGTGTGTTTCTTGTAAGGCGGGCTCACGTTTGTTTCCCAGTCCTAAATGGAGTTGAGTCACAGACAGTTTTTGGTCCTACGAGCAAGAGTTGTTTTCTGGTAAGAAGAGTCACTATTGCGCTCCAAATGCCATACACAGTGCAAATAGCACTCGCGTCTGTTCCCAGCAAATACAGTGTATTGGACTGAAGAGGAGCTACTGTTCTTGTCAGTTTCCTAAGCAGAGTTGAACTAGATATGGCCGTGTTTGTAGGAAGCACAGTTCTTTTGTTCTGAGCAAGCTCACTGTTCGGACCCAATAGGAAACACAGTAGAGTAGAAGAGTGCTCTTTTCTCAAAAGCAAAGTGTTTTTTTTGTAAGGCAAGCTATCATTTGTTTCCCAGTCCTAAATGGAGTTGAATCACATGCAGTTTCTGGTCCTACGAGCAAGAGTTGTTTTTTGGTAAGGAAAGTCACTATTGTGCTCCCTTTGCCACACACAGTGCAAATAGCACTCGCATCTGTTCCCAGCAAGTACAGTGTATCGGACTGAAGAGGAGCTACTCTTCTTGTCAGTTTCCTAAGCAGAGTTGAACTAGATATGGCCCGTGTGTAGGAAGCACAGTTCTTTTGTTCTGAGCAAGCTCACTGTTCTGGCCCTATAGGAAACACAGTAGAGTAGAAGAGTGCTCTTTTCTCTAAAGCAGATTGTATTTCTTGTAAGGTGAGCTAGCATTTGTTTCCCAGTCCTAAATGGAGTTGAATCACATGCAGTTTCTGGTCCTACGAGCAAGAGTTGTTTTCTGGTAAGGAAAGTCACTATTGCGCTCCCATTGCCATACACAGGACAAATAGCACTGGCATCTGTTCGCAGCAACTACAGTGTATTGGACTGAAGAGGATCTACTGTTCTTGTCAGGTTCCTAAGCAGAATTGAACTAGATGTGGCCGTGTGTGTAGGAAGCACAGTTCTTTTGTTCTGAGCAAGCTCACTGTTCGGACCCAAATGGAAACACAGTAGAGTAGAAGGGTGCTCTTTTCTCTAAATCAGAGTGTGTTTCTTGTAAGGCGAGCTAGCGTTTGTTTCCCAGTCCTAAATGGAGTGGAATCACATGCAGTTTCTGTCCTAAGAGCAAGAGTTGTTTTATGGTAAAAATAGTCACTATTGTGCTGCCATTGCCACACACAGGACAAATAGCACTGGCGTCTGTTCGCAGCAAGTATAGTGTATTGGACTGAAGAGGATCTACTGTTCTTGTTAGGTTCCTAAGCAGAATTGAACTAGATATGGCCTTGTGTGTAGGAAGCACAGTTCTTTTGTTCTGAGCAAGCTCACTGTTCGGACCCCATAGGAAACACAGTAGAGTAGAAGAGTGCTCTTTTCTCAAAAGCAGAGTGTGTTTTTTGTAAGGCAAGTTATCATTTGTTTCCCAGTCCTAAATGGAGTTGAATCACATGCAGTTTCTGGTCCTACGAGGAAGAGTTGTTTTCTGGTAATGAAAGTCACTATTGTGCTCCCTTTGCCATATACAGTGCAAATAGCACTCGCGTCTGTTCCAAGCAAGTACAGTGTATCTGACTGACGAGGAGCTACTGTTTTTGTCAGTTTCCTAAGCAGAGTTGAACTAGATATGGTCCATGTGTGTAGGAAGCACAGTTCTTTGTTATGAGCAAGCTCTCTGTTTGGACCCCATAGGAAACACAGTAGAGTAGAAGAGTGCTCTTTTCTCAAAAGCAGAGAGTGTTTCATGTAAGGCAAGCTAGCATTTGTTTCCCAGTCCTAAACGGAGTTGAATCACATGCAGTTTCTGGTCCTACGAGCAAGAGTTGTTTTCTTTTAAAGAAAGTCACTATTGCGCTCCCATTGCCATACACAGTGCAAATAGCACTGGCGTCTGTTCCCAGCAAGTACAGTGTATTGGACTGAAGAGGAGCTACCGTTCTTGTCAGTTTCCTAAGCAGAGTTGAACTAGATATGGCCCGTGTGTAGGAAGCACAGTTCTTTTGTTCTGAGCAAGCTCACTGTTCTGGCCCTATAGGAAACACAGTAGAGTAGAAGAGTGCTCTTTTCTCTAAAGCAGATTGTGTTTCTTGTAAGGTGAGCTAGCGTTTGTTTCCCAGTCCTAAATGGAGTTGAATCACATGCAGTTTCTGGTCCTACGAGCAAGAGTTGTTTTATGATAAGAATAGTCACTATTGCGCTGCCATTGTCATACACAGGACAAACAGCAGTGGCGTCTGTTCCCAGCAGTACAGTGTATTGGACTGAAGAGGAGCTACTGTTCTTGTCAGGTTCCTAAGCAGAATTGAACTAGATATGGCTGTGTGTGTAGGAAGCACAGTTCTTTTGTTTTGAGAAAGCTCACTGTTCTGGCCCCATAGGAAACACAGTAGAGTAGAAGAGTGCTCTTTTCTCTAAAGCAGAGTGTGTTTCTTGTAAGGCGAGCTAGCGTTTGTTTCCCAGACCTAAATGGAGTTGAGTCACATGCAGTTTTTTGTCCTACGAGCAAGAGTTGTTTTCTGGTAAGACGAGTCACTATTGTGCTCCAATTGCCATACACAGTGCAAATAGCACTCGCATATCTTGCCCGCAAGTACAGTGTATTGGACTGATGAGGAGCTACTGTTCTTGTCAGTTTCCTAAGCAGAGTTGAACTAGATATGGTAGATGTGTGTAGGAAGCACAGTTCTTTTGTTCTGAGCAAGCTCACTGTTTGGACCCCATAGGAAACACAGTAGAGTAGAAGAGTGCTCTTTTCTCAGAAGCAGAGCGTGTTTCTTGTAAGGCGAGCTAGCATTTGTTTCCCAGTCCTAAATGGCTTTGAATCACATGCAGTGTGTGGTCCTACGAGCAAGAGTTGTTTTCTGGTAAGGAAAGTCACTATTGCGCTCCCTTTGCCATACACAGTGCAAATAGCACTCGCGTATGTTCGCAGCAAGTACAGTGTATCAGACTGAAGAGGAGCTACTGTTCTTGTCAGTTTCCTAAGCAGAGTTGAACTAGATATGGTCCATGTGTGTAGGAAGCACAGTTCTTTTTTCTGAGCAAGCTCACTGTTTGGACCCCATAGGAAACACAGTAGAGTAGAAGAGTACTCTTTTTCAAAAGCAGAGAGTGTTTCATGTAAGGCGAGCTAGCATTTGTTTCCCAGTCCTAAATGGAGTTGAATCACATGCAGTTTCTGGTCCTACGAGCAAGAGTTGTTTTCTGGTAAGGAAAGTCACTATTGCGCTCCCATTGCCATACACAGTGCAAATAGCACTGGCGTCTGTTCCCAGCAAGTACAGTGTATTGGACTGAAGAGGAGCTACTGTTCTTGTCAGTTTCCTAAGCAGAGTTGAACTAGATGAGGACCGTGTGTGTAGAAAGCACAGTTCTTATGTTCTGAGCAAGCTCACTGTTCTGGCCCTATAGGAAACACAGTAGAGTAGAAGAGTGCTCTTTTCTCAAAAGCAGAGTGTGTTTCTTGTAAGGCGAGCTAGCGTGTGTTTCCTAGTCCTAAATGAAGTTGAATCACATGCAGTTTCTGGTACTACGAACAAGAGTTGTTTTCTGGTAAGAAAAGTCACTATTGCGCTCCCATTGACATACACAGGGCAAATAGCACTCGCGTCTTTTCCCAGCAAGTACAGTGTATTGGACTGAATAGGAGCTACTGTTCTTATCAGTTTCCTAAGCATAGTTGAACTACATATGGTCCTTGTGTGTAGGAAGCACAGTTCTTTGGTTCTGAGCAAGCTCACTGTTTGGACCCCATAGGAAACACAGTAGAGTAGAAGAGTGCTCTTTTCTCTAAAGCAGAGTGTGTTTCTTGTAAGGCGAGCTAGCATTTGTTTCCCAGTCCTAAACGGAGTTGAATCACATGCAGTTTCTGGTCCTACGAGCAAGAGTTGTTTTCTGGTAAGGAAATTCACTATTGCGCTCCCATTGCCATACACAGTGCAAATATCACTCGCATCTGTTCCCAGCAAGTACAGTGAATCGGACTGAAGAGTAGCTACTGTTCTTGTCAGTTTCCTAAGCAGAGTTGAACTAGATATGTCCCGTGTGTAGGAAGCACAGTTCTTTTGTTCTGAGCAAGCTCACTGTACTGGCCCTATAGGAAACACAGTAGAGTAGAAGAGTGCTCTTTTCTCTAAAGCAGAGTGTGTTTCTTGTAAGGCGAGCTAGCGTTTGTTTCCCAGACCTAAATGGAGTTGAGTCACATGCAGTTTTTTGTCCTACGAGCAAGAGTTGTTTTCTGGTAAGACGAGTCACTATTGTGCTCCAATTGCCATACACAGTGCAAATAGCACTCGCATATCTTGCCCGCAAGTACAGTGTATTGGACTGATGAGGAGCTACTGTTCTTGTCAGTTTCCTAAGCAGAGTTGAACTAGATATGGTAGATGTGTGTAGGAAGCACAGTTCTTTTGTTCTGAGCAAGCTCACTGTTTGGACCCCATTGGAAACACAGTAGAGTAGAAGAGTGCTCTTTTCTCAGAAGCAGAGCGTGTTTCTTGTAAGGCGAGCTAGCATTTGTTTCCCAGTCCTAAATGGCGTTGAATCACATGCAGTGTGTGGTCCTACGAGCAAGAGTTGTTTTCTGGTAAGGAAAGTCACTATTGCGCTCCCTTTGCCATACACAGTGCAAATAGCACTCGCGTATGTTCGCAGCAAGTACAGTGTATCAGACTGAAGAGGAGCTACTGTTCTTGTCAGTTTCCTAAGCAGAGTTGAACTAGATATGGTCCATGTGTGTAGGAAGCACAGTTCTTTTTTCTGAGCAAGCTCACTGTTTGGACCCCATAGGAAACACAGTAGAGTAGAAGAGTACTCTTTTTCAAAAGCAGAGAGTGTTTCATGTAAGGCGAGCTAGCATTTGTTTCCCAGTCCTAAATGGAGTTGAATCACATGCAGTTTCTGGTCCTACGAGCAAGAGTTGTTTTCTGGTAAGGAAAGTCACTATTGCGCTCCCATTGCCATACACAGTGCAAATAGCACTGGCGTCTGTTCCCAGCAAGTAGAGTGTATTGGACTGAAGAGGAGCTACTGTTCTTGTCAGTTTCCTAAGCAGAGTTGAACTAGATAAGGACCGTGTGTGTAGAAAGCACAGTTCTTATGTTCTGAGCAAGCTCACTGTTCTGGCCCTATAGGAAACACAGTAGAGTAGAAGAGTGGTCTTTTCTCAAAAGCAGAGTGTGTTTCTTGTAAGGCGAGCTAGCGTGTGTTTCCTAGTCCTAAATGAAGTTGAATCACATGCAGTTTCTGGTACTACGAACAAGAGTTGTTTTCTGGTAAGAAAAGTCACTATTGCTCTCCCATTGACATACACAGGGCAAATAGCACTCGCGTCTTTTCCCAGCAAGTACAGTGTATTGGACTGAATAGGAGCTACTGTTCTTATCAGTTTCCTAAGCAGAGTTGAACTACATATGGTCCTTGTGTGTAGGAAGCACAGTTCTTTGGTTCTGAGCAAGCTCACTGTTTGGACCCCATAGGAAACACAGTAGAGTAGAAGAGTGCTCTTTTCTCTAAAGCAGAGTGTGTTTCTTGTAAGGCGAGCTAGCATTTGTTTCCCAGTCCTAAACGGAGTTGAATCACATGCAGTTTCTGGTCCTACGAGCAAGAGTTGTTTTCTGGTAAGGAAATTCACTATTGCGCTCCCATTGCCATACACAGTGCAAATATCACTCGCATCTGTTCCCAGCAAGTACAGTGAATCGGACTGAAGAGTAGCTACTGTTCTTGTCAGTTTCCTAAGCAGAGTTGAACTAGATATGTCCCGTGTGTAGGAAGCACAGTTCTTTTGTTCTGAGCAAGCTCACTGTACTGGCCCTATAGGAAACACAGTAGAGTAGAAGAGTGCTCTTTTCTCTAAAGCAGAGTGTGTTTCTTGTAAGGCGAGCTAGCGTTTGTTTCCCAGACCTAAATGGAGTTGAGTCACATGCAGTTTTTTGTCCTACGAGCAAGAGTTGTTTTCTGGTAAGACGAGTCACTATTGTGCTCCAATTGCCATACACAGTGCAAATAGCACTCGCATATCTTGCCCGCAAGTACAGTGTATTGGACTGATGAGGAGCTACTGTTCTTGTCAGTTTCCTAAGCAGAGTTGAACTAGATATGGTAGATGTGTGTAGGAAGCACAGTTCTTTTGTTCTGAGCAAGCTCACTGTTTGGACCCCATTGGAAACACAGTAGAGTAGAAGAGTGCTCTTTTCTCAGAAGCAGAGCGTGTTTCTTGTAAGGCGAGCTAGCATTTGTTTCCCAGTCCTAAATGGCGTTGAATCACATGCAGTGTGTGGTCCTACGAGCAAGAGTTGTTTTCTGGTAAGGAAAGTCACTATTGCGCTCCCTTTGCCATACACAGTGCAAATAGCACTCGCGTATGTTCGCAGCAAGTACAGTGTATCAGACTGAAGAGGAGCTACTGTTCTTGTCAGTTTCCTAAGCAGAGTTGAACTAGATATGGTCCATGTGTGTAGGAAGCACAGTTCTTTGTTCTGAGCAAGGTCACTGTTTGGACCCCATAGGAAACACAGTAGAGTAGAAGAGTGCTCTTTTCTCAAAAGCAGAGATTGTTTCATGTAAGGCGAGCTAGCATTTGTTTCCCAGTCCTAAATGGAGTTGAATCACATGCAGTTTCTGGTCCTACGAGCAAGAGTTGTTTTCTGGTAAGGAAAGTCACTATTGCGCTCCCATTGCCATACACAGTGCAAATAGCACTGGCGTCTGTTCCCAGCAAGTACAGTGTATTGGACTGAAGAGGAGCTACTGTTCTTGTCAGTTTCCTAAGCAGAGTTGAACTTGATAAGGACCGTGTGTGTAGATAGCACAGTTCTTATGTTCTGAGCAAGCTCACTGTTCTGGCCCTATAGGAAACACAGTAGAGTAGAAGAGTGCTCTTTTCTCAAAAGCAGAGTGTGTTTCTTGTAAGGCGAGCTAGCGTTTGTTTCCTAGTCCTAAATGGAGTGGAATCACATGCAGTTTGTGGTCCTACGAGCAAGAGTTGTTTTATGGTAAGAATAGTCACTATTGCGCTGCCATTGCCACATACAGGACAAATAGCACTGGCGTCTGTTCCAAGCAAGTACAGTGTATTGGACTGAAGAGGATCTACTGCTCTGGTCAGGTTCCTAAGCAGAATTGAACTAGATATGGCCGTGTGTGTAGGAAGCACAGTTCTTCTATTCTGAGCAAGCTCACTGTTCGGACCCCATAGGAAACACAGTAGAGTAGAAGAGTGCTCATTTCTCAAAAGCAGAGTGTGTTTCTTTTAAGGCGAGCTAGCGTTTTTTTCCCATTCCTAAATGGAGTGGAATCACATGCAGTTTCTGGTGCTACGAGCAAGAGTTGTTTTCTGGTAAGGAAAGTCAATATTGTACTCCTATTGCCATAAACAGTGCAAATAGCCCTTCCGTCTTTTCACAGCAAGTACAGTGTATTGGACTGAAGAGGACCTACTGTTCTTGTCAGTTTCCTAAGAAGATTTGAACTAGATATGGCCCGTGTGTTTAGGAAGCACAGTTCTTTTTTCTGAGCAAGCTCACTGTTCTGGCCCTATAGGAAACACAGTAGAGTAAAAGAGTGCTCTTTTCTCAAAAGCAGAGTGTGTTTCTTGTAAAGCAGGTAGAGTTTGTTTCCCAGTCCTAAATGGAGTTGAGTCACATGCAGTTTTTTGTCCTATGAGCAAGAGTTGTTTTCTGGTAAGACGAGTCACTATTGTGCTCCAATTGCCATACACAGTGCAAATAGCTCTCACGTCTGTTCCCTGCAAGTACAGTGTATTGGAAGGAAGAGGATCTACTGTACTTGTCAGTTTCCTAAAAAGAGTTGAACTAGATATGGCCCATGGGTGGGAAGCACAGTTCTTTTGTTCTGAGCAAGCTCACTGTTCTGGCCCTGTAGGAAACACAGTAGAGTAGAAGAGTGCTTTTTTCTCTAAAGCATTGTGTTTCTTGTAAGGCGAGCTAGCGTTTGTTTCCCAGTCCTAAATGGAGTTGAATCACATGCAGTTTCTTGTCCTATGAGCAAGAGTTGTTTCTGGTAAGGAAAGTCACTATTGCGCTCCCTTTGTCATACACAGTGCAAATAGCACATGTGTCTGTTCCCAGCAAGTACAGTGTATTGGACTGAAGAGGACCTACTGTTCTTCTCAGTTTCCTAAGCAGAGTTGAACTAGATATGGCACCTGTGTGTAGGAAGCACAGTTCTTATGTTCTGAGCAAGCTCACTGTTCTGGCCCTATAGGAAACACAGTAGAGTAGAAGAGTGCTCTTTTTCTAAAGCAGAGTGTGTTTCTTGTAAGGCGAGCTAGCGTTTGTTTCCCAGTCCTAAATGTAGTTGAATCACATGAAGTTTCTGGTCCTAGAGGCAAGAGATTTTTTATGGTAAGAATAGTCACTATTGTGCTGCCATTGCCATACACAGGACAAAAAGCACTGGCGTCTGTTCCCAGCAAGTACAGTGTATTGGACTGAAGAGGAGCTACTGTTCTTCTCAGTTTCCTAAGCAGAGTTGAACTAGATATTGCCCGTGTGTCTAGGAAGCACAGTTCATTTGTTCTGAGCAAACTCACTGTTCTGGCCCTATAGGAAACACAGTAGAGTAGAAGAGTGCTCTTTTCTCAAAAGCAGAGTGTGTTTCTTGTAAGGCGAGCTAGCATTTGTTTCCCAGTCCTAAATGGAGTTGAGTCACATGCAGTTTTTTGTCCTACGAGCAAAAGTTGTTTTCTGGTAAGAAGAGTCACTATTGTGCTCCAATTGCCATACACAGTGCAAATAGCACTCCCGTCTGTTCCCAGCAAGTACAGTGTATTGGACTGAATAGGAGCTACTGTTCTTGTCAGTTTCCTAAGCAGAGTTGAACTAGATAAGGCCCGTGTGTGTAGGAAGCACAGTTCTTATGTTCTGAGCAAGCTCACTGTTCTGGCCCTATAGGAAACACAGTAGAGTAGAAGAGTGCTCTTTTCTCAAAAGCAGAGTGTGTTTCTTGTAAGGTGAGTTAGCGTTTGTTTCCTAGACCTAAATGGAGTTGAATCACATGCAGTTTCTGGTCCTACGAACAAGAGTTGTTTTCTGGTAAGGAAAGTCACCATTGTGCTCCCATTGCCATACACAGGGCAAATAGCACTCGCGTATGTTCGCAGCAAGTACAGTGTATCGGACTGAAGAGGAGCTACTGTTCTTGTCAGTTTCCTAAGCAGAGTTGAACTACATATGGTCCTTGTGTGTAGGAAGCACAGTTCTTTTGTTCTGAGCAAGCTCACTGTTTGGACCCCATAGGAAACATAGTAGAGTAGAAGAGTGCTCTTTTCTCTAAAGCAGAGTGTGTTTCTTGTAAGGCGAGCTAGCGTTTTTGTCCCAGTCCTAAATGGAGTTGAATCCCATGCAGTTTCTGGTACTACGAGCAAGAGTTGTTTTCTGGTAAGTAGAGTCACTATTGCGCTGCCATTGCCATACCCAGGAAAATAGCACTGGTGTCTGTTCGCAGCAAGTACAGTGTATTGGGCTGAAGAGGATCTACTGTTCTTGTCAGGTTCCTAAGCAGACTTGAACTAGATATGGCCGTGTGTGTAGGAAGCACAGTTTTTTTGTTCTGAGCAAGCTCACTGTTCGGACCCCATAGGAAACACAGTAGAGTAGAAGAGTGCTTTTTTCTCAAAAGCGGAGTGTGTTTCTTTTAAGGCGAGCTAGCGTTTTTTTCCCATTCCTAAATGGAGTGGAATCACATGCAGTTTCTGGTCCTAAGAGCAAGAGTTGTTTTCTGGTAAGGGAAGTCTATATTGCACTCCCATTGCCATAAACAGTGCAAATAGCCTTCCCGTCTTTTCCCAGCAAGTACAGCGTATTGGACTGAAGAGGAGCTGCTGTTCTTGTCAGTTTACTAAGCAGAGTTGAACTAGATATGGTCCGTGTGTGTAGGAAGCATAGTTCTTTTGTTCTGAACAAGCTCACTGTTTGGACCCCATAGGAAACACAGTAAAGTAGAAGAGTGCTCTTTTCTCTAAAGCAGAGTGTGTTTCTTGTAAGGCGAGCTAGCGTTTGTTTCCCAGTCCCAAGTGGAGTGGAATCACATGCAGTTTCTGGTCCTACGAGCAAGAATTGTTTTCTGGTAAGGAAAGTCACTATTGCCCTCCCATTGCCATACACAGTGCAAACAGCCTTCCCATCTGTTCCCAGCAAGTACAGTGTATTGGACTGAAGAGGAGCTACTGTTCTTCTCAGTTTCCTAAGCAGAGTTGAACTAGATATCGCCCGTGTGTTTAGGAAGTACAGTTCCTTTTTTCTGAGCAAGCTCACTGTTCAGACCCCATAGGAAACACAGTAGAGTAGAGGAGTGCTCTTTTCTCAAAAGCAGAGTGTGTTTCTTGTAAAGCGAGTGAGAGTTTGTTTCCCAGTCCTAAATGGATTTGAATCACATGCAGTTTCTGGTCCTACGAGCAAGAGTTGTTTTCTGGTAAGAAGAGTCACTATTGCGCTGCCATTGCCCTACACAGGACAAATACCACTGGCGTCTGTTCCCAACAAGTACAGTGTATTGGACTGAAGAAGATCTACTATTCTTGTCAGGTTCCTAAGCAGACTTGAACGAGATATGGCCGTGTTTGTAGGAAGCACAGTTTTTTTGTTCTGAGCAAGCTCACTTTTCGGAACACATAGGAAACACAGTAGAGTAGAAGAGTGCTCTTTTCTCAAAAGCAGAGTGTTTTTCTTGGAAGTCAAGCTAGCGTTTGTTTCCCAGTCCTAAATGGAGTTCAGCCACATGCAGTTTTTTGTGCTACGAGCAAGAGTTGTTTTCTGGTAAGACAAGTCACTATTGTGCTCCAATTGCCATACACAGTGCAAATAGCACTCCCGTCTGTTCCCAGCAAGTACAGTGTATTGGACTGAAGAGGAGCTACTGTTCTTCTGAGTTTCCTAAGCAGAGTTGAACTAGATATGGCCCGTGTGTTTAGGAAACACAGTTCCTTTTTTCTGAGCAAGCTCACTGTTCTGGCCCTATAGGAAACACAGTAGAGTAGAAGAGTGCTCTTTTCTCAAAAGCAGAGTGTGTTTCTTGTAAAGAGAGCTAGAGTTTGTTTCCCAGTCCTAAATGGAGTTGAATCACATGCAGTTTCTGGTCCTACGAGCAAGAGTTGTTTTCTGGTAAGAAGAGTCACTATTGCACTGCCATTGCCCTACACAGGACAAATAGCACTGGCGTCTGTTCTCAGCAAGTACAGTGTATTGGACTGAATAGGATCTACTGTTCTTGTCAGGTTCCTAAGCAGACTTGAACGAGATATGACCCTGTGTGTAGGAAGCACAGTTTTTTTGTTCTGAGCAAGCTCTCTTTTCGGAACACATAGGAAAAACAGTAGAGTAGAAGAGTGCTCTTTTCTCTAAAGCAGAGTGTGTTTCTTGGAAGTCGAGCTAGCGTTTGTTTCCCAGTCCTAAATGGAGTTGAGTCACATGCAGTTTTTTGTCCTACGAGCAAGAGTTGTTTTCTGGTAAGACAAGTCACTATTGTGCTCCAATTGCCATACACAGTGCAAATAGCACTCGCGTCTGTTCCCCGCAAGTACAGTGTATTCGACTGAAGAGGAGCTACTGTTCTTGTTTGTTTCCTAAGCAGAGTTGAACTAGATATGGCCTATGTGTGTAGGAAGCACAGTTCTTTTGTTCTGAGCAAGCTCACTCTTTGGACCCCATAGGAAACACAGTAGAGTAGAAGAGTGCTCTTTTCTCAAATGCAGAGTGTGATTCATGTAAGGCGAGCTAGCATTTGTTTCCCAGTCCTAAATGGAGTTGAATCACATGCAGTTTCTCGTCCTACGAGCAAGAGTTGTTTTCTGGTAAGGAAAGTCACTATTGCGCTCCCATTTCCATACGCAGTGCAAATAGCACTCGCGTCTGTTCTCAGCAAGTACAGTGTATCGAACTGAAGAGGAGCTACTGTTCTTGTCAGTTTACTAAGCAGAGTTGAACTAGATATGGCATGTGTGTGTAGGAAGAACAGTTCTTTTGTTCTGAGCAAGCTGACTGTTCTGGCCCTACATGAAACACAGTAGAGTATATGAGTGCTCTTTTCTCTAAAGCAGAGTGTGTTTCTTGTATGGCCAGCTCGCGTTTGTTTCCCAGTCCTAAATGGAGTTGAGTCACATGCAGTTTTTTGTCCTATGAGCAAGAGTTGTTTTCTGGTAAGACGAGTCACTATTGTGCTCCAAATGCCATACACAGTGCAAATAGCACTCGCGTCTGTTCCCAGCATGTACAGTGTATTGGACTGAACAGGAGCTACTGTGCTTGTCAGTTTCCTAAGCAGAGTTGAACTAGATATGGTCCATGTGTGTAGGAAGCACAGTTCTTTTGTTCTGAGCAAGCTCACTGTTTGTACCCCATAGGAAACACAGTAGAGTAGAAGAGTGCTCTTTTCTCAAAAGCAGAGAGTGTTTCTTGTAAGAAGAGCTAGCATTTGTTTCTCAGTCCTAAATGTCGTTGAATCACATGCAGTTTCTGGTCCTACGAGCAAGAGTTGTTTTCTGGTAAGGAAAGTCACTATTGCGCTGTCATTGCCATACACAGGGCAAATAGCACTCACGTCTGTTTCCCAGCAATTACAGTGTATTGGACTGAAGAGGAGCTGCTGTTCTTGTCAGGTTCCTAAGCAGAATTGAACTAGATATGGCCGTGTTTGTAGGAAGCACAGTTCTTTTGTTCTGAGCAAACTCACTGTTCGGACCCAATAGGAAACACAGTAGAGTAGAAGAGTGCTCTTTTCTCAAAAGCAAAGTGTGTTTTTTGTAAGGCGAGCTATCATTTGTTTCCCAGTCCTAAATGGAGTTGAATCACATGCAGTTTCTGGTCCTACGAGCAAGAGTTGTTTTCTGGTAAGGAAAGTCACTATTGTGCTCCCTTTGCCACACACAGTGCAAATAGCACTGGCGTCTGTTCCCAGCAAGTACAGTGTATCGGACTGAAGAGGAGCTACTGTTCTTGTCAGTTTACTAAGCAGAGTTGAACTAGATATGGCATGTGTGTGTAGGAAGAACAGTTCTTTTGTTCTGAGCAAGCTGACTGTTCTGGCCCTACATGAAACACAGTAGAGTATATGAGTGCTCTTTTCTCTAAAGCAGAGTGTGTTTCTTGTATGGCCAGCTCGCGTTTGTTTCCCACTCCTAAATGGAGTTGAGTCACAGACAGTTTTTGGTCCTACGAGCAAGAGTTGTTTTCTGGTAAGAAGAGTCACTATTGTGCTCTAAATGCCATACACAGTGCAAATAGCACTCGCGTGTGTTCCCAGCAAGTACAGTGTATTGGACTGAATAGGAGCTACTGTTCTTGTCAGTTTCCTAAGCAGAGTTGAACTAGATATGGTCCATGTGTGTAGGAAGCACAGTTCTTTGTTCTGAGCAAGCTAACTCTTTGGACCGCATAGGAAACACAGTAGAGTAGAAGAGTGCTCTTTACTCAAAAGCAGAGTGTGTTTTTTGTAAGGCAAGCTATCGTTTGTTTCCCAGTCCTAAATGGAGTTGAATCACATGCAGTTTCTGGTCCTACGAGCAAGAGTTGTTTTCTGGTAAGGAAAGTCACTATTGAGCTCCCATTGCCATACACAGTGCAAATAGCACTCACGTCTGTTCCCAGCAAGTACAGTGTATCGGACTGAAGAGGAGCTACTGTTCTTGTCAGTTTCCTAAGCAGAGTTGAACTAGATATGGCCCGTGTGTTTAGGAAGCACAGTTATTATGTTCTGAGCAAGCTCACCGTTCTGGCCCTATAGGAAACACAGTAGAGTAGAAGAGTGCTCTTTTCTATAAAGCAGAGTGTGTTTCTTGTAAGGCGAGCTCGCGTTTGTTTCCCAGTCCTAAATGGATTTGAGTCACATGCAGTTTTTGGTCCTATGAGCAAGAGTTGTTTTCTGGTAAGAAGATTCACTATTGCGCTGCCATTGCCATACACAGGACAAATAGCACTGGCATCTGTTCGCAGCAACTACAGTGTATTGGACAGAAGAGGATCTACTTTTCTTGTCAGGTTCCAAAGCAGAATTGAACTAGATATGGCCGTGTGTGTAGGAAGCACAGTTCTTTTGTTCTGAGCAAGCTCACTGTTCGGACCCAAAAAAAAACACAGTAGAGTAGAAGAGTGCTCTTTTCTCAAAAGCAGAGTGTGTTTTTTGTAAGGCAAGCTATCGTTTGTTTCCCAGTCCTAAATGGAGTTTAATCACATGCAGTTTCTGGTCCTATGAACAAGAGTTGTTTTCTGGTAAGGAAAGTCACTGTTGCACTCCCTTTGCCATACACAGTACAAATAGCACTCGCGTCTGTTCCCAGCAAGTACAGTGTATCGGACTGAAGAGGAGCTACTGTTCTTGTCAGTTTCCTAAGCAGAGTTGAACTATATATGTCCCGTGTGTTTAGGAAGCACAGTTATTATGTTCTGAGCAAGCTCACTGTTCTGTCCCTATAGGAAACACGGTAGAGTAGAAGAGTGCTCTTTTCTATAAAGCAGAGAGTGTTTCTTGTAAGGCAAGCTCACGTTTGTTTCCCAGTCCTAAATGGATTTGAGTCACATGCAGTTTTTGTTCCTATGAGCAAGAGTTGTTTTCTGGTAAGAAGAGTCACTATTGTGCTCCAAATGCCATACACAGTGCAAATAGCACTCGCGTCTGTTCCCAGCATGTACAGTGTATTGGACTGAATAGGAGCTACTGTTCTTGTCAGTTTCCTAAGCAGAGTTGAACTAGATATGGTCCATGTGTGTAGGAAGCACAGTTCTTTTGTTCTGAGCAAGCTCACTGTTTGGACCCCATTAGAAACACAGTAGAGTAGAAGAGTGCTCTTTTCTCTAAAGCAGAGAGTGTTTCTTGTAAGGCGAGCTAGCATTTGTTTCCCAGTCCTAAATGGCGTTGAATCACATGCAGTTTGTGTTCCTACGAGCAAGAGTTGTTTTCTGGTAAGGAGAGTCACTATTGCGCTGTCATTGCCATACACAGTGCAAATAGCACTCGCGTCTGTTCCCAGCAAGTACAGTGTATCGGACTGAAGAGGAGCTACTGTTCTTGTCAGTTTCCTAAGCAGAGTTGAACTACATATGATCCGTGTGTGTAGGAAGCACAGTTCTTTTGTTCTGAGCAAGCTCACTGTTTGGACCCCATAGGAAACACAGTAGAGTAGAAGAGTGCTCTTTTTTCTAAAGCAGAGTGTGTTTATTGTAAGGCGAGCTAGCGTTTGTTTCCCAGTCCTAAATGGATTTGAGTCACATGCAGTTTTTGGTCCTATGAGCAAGAGTTGTTTTCTGGTAAGAAGATTCACTATTGCGCTGCCATTGCCATACACAGGACAAATAGCACTGGCATCTGTTCGCAGCAACTACAGTGTATTGGACTGAAGAGGATCTACTGTTCTTGTCAGGTTCCTAAGCAGAATTGAACTAGATATGGCCGTGTGTGTAGGAAGCACAGTTCTTTTGTTCTGAGCAAGCTCACTGTTCGGACCCAAAAGGAAACATAGTAGAGTAGAAGAGTGCTCGTTTCTCTAAATCAGAGTGTGTTTCTTGTAAGGCGAGCTAGCGTTTGTTTCCCAGTCCTAAATGGAGTGGAATCACATGCAGTTTCTGTCCTAAGAGCAAGAGTTGTTTTATGGTAAAAATAGTCACTATTGTGCTGCCATTGCCACACACAGGACAAATAGCACTGGCGTCTGTTCGCAGCAAGTATAGTGTATTGGACTGAAGAGGATCTACTGTTCTTGTCAGGTTCCTAAGCAGAATTGAAATAGATATGGCCTTGTGTGTAGGAAGCACAGTTCTTTTGTTCTGAGCAAGCTCACTGTTCGGACCCCATAGGAAACACAGTAGCGTAGAAGAGTGCTCTTTTCTCAAAAGCAGAGTGTGTTTTTTGTAAGGCAAGTTATCATTTGTTTCCCAGTCCTAAATGGAGTTGAATCACATGCAGTTTCTGGTCCTACGAGGAAGAGTTGTTTTCTGGTAAGGAAAGTCACTATTGTGCTATCTTTGCCATACACAGTGCAAATAGCACTCGTGTCTGTTCCCAGCAAGTACAGTGTATCTGACTGACGAGGAGCTACTGTTCTTGTCAGTTTCCTAAGCAGAGTTGAACTAGATATGGTCCATGTGTGTAGGAAGCACAGTTCTTTGTTATGAGCAAGCTCTCTGTTTGGACCCCATAGGAAACACAGTAGAGTAGAAGAGTGCTCTTTTCTCAAAAGCAGAGAGTGTTTCATGTAAGGCAAGCTAGCATTTGTTTCCCAGTCCTAAACGGAGTTGAATCACATGCAGTTTCTGGTCCTACGAGCAAGAGTTGTTTTCTGGTAAGGAAAGTCACTATTGCGCTCCCATTGCCATACACAGTGCAAATAGCACTGGCCTCTGTTCCCAGCAAGTACAGTGTATTGGACTGAAGAGGAGCTACTGTTCTTGTCAGTTTCCTAAGCAGAGTTGAACTAGATATGGCCGTGTTTGTAGGAAGCACAGTTCTTTTTTTCTGAGCAAGCTCACTGTTCTGGCCCTATAGGAAACACAGTAGAGTAGAAGAGTGCTCATTTCTCTAAAGCAGATTGTGTTTCTTGTAAGGTGAGCTAGCGTTTGTTTCCCAGTCCTAAATGGAGTTGAATCACATGCAGTTTCTGGTCGTACGAGCAAGAGTTGTTTTATGATAAGAATAGTCACTATTGCGCTGCCATTGTCATACACAGGACAAATAGCACTGGCGTCTGTTCCCAGGAGTACAGTGTATTGGACTGAAGAGGAGCTACTGTTCTTGTCAGGTTCCTAAGCAGAATTGAACTAGATATGGCTGTGTGTGTATGAAGCACAGTTCTTTTGTTTTGAGAAAGCTCACTGTTCTGGCCCCATAGGAAACACAGTAGAGTAGAAGAGTGCTCTTTTCTCTAAAGCAGAGTGTGTTTCTTGTAAGGCGAGCTAGCGTTTGTTTCCCAGACCTAAATGGAGTTGAGTCACATGCAGTTTTTTGTCCTACGAGCAAGAGTTGTTTTCTGGTAAGACGAGTCACTATTGTGCTCCAATTGCCATACACAGTGCAAATAGCACTCGCATATCTTGCCCGCAAGTACAGTGTATTGGACTGATGAGGAGCTACTGTTCTTGTCAGTTTCCTAAGCAGAGTTGAACTAGATATGGTAGATGTGTGTAGGAAGCACAGTTCTTTTGTTCTGAGCAAGCTCACTGTTTGGACCCCATAGGAAACACAGTAGAGTAGAAGAGTGCTCTTTTCTCAGAAGCAGAGCGTGTTTCTTGTAAGGCGAGCTAGCATTTGTTTCCCAGTCCTAAATGGCGTTGAATCACATGCAGTGTGTGGTCCTACGAGCAAGAGTTGTTTTCTGGTAAGGAAAGTCACTATTGCGCTCCCTTTGCCATACACAGTGCAAATAGCACTCGCCTATGTTCGCAGCAAGTACAGTGTATGTGACTGAAGAGGAGCTACTGTTCTTGTCAGTTTCCTAAGCAGAGTTGAACTAGATTTGGTCCATGTGTGTAGGAAGCACAGTTCTTTGTTCTGAGCAAGCTCACTGTTTGAACCTCATAGGAAACACAGTAGAGTAGAAGAGTGCTATTTTCTCAAAAGCAGAGTGTGTTTCTTGTAAGGCGAGCTAGCGTTTGTTTCCTAGTCCTAAATGAAGTTGAATCACATGCAGTTTCTGGTACTACGAACAAGAGTTGTTTTCTGGTAAGGAAAGTCACTATTGTGCTCCCATTGCCATACACAGGGCAAGGAGCACTCGCGTCTTTTCCCAGCAAGTACAGTGTATTGGTCTGAATAGGAGCTACTGTTCTTATCAGTTTCCTAAGCAGAGTTGAACTACATATGGTCCTTGTGTGTAGGAAGCACAGTTCTTTGGTTCTGAGCAAGCTCACTGTTTGGACCCCATAGGAAACACAGTAGAGTAGAAGAGTGCTCTTTTCTCTAAAGAAGAGTGTGTTTCTTGTAAGGCGAGCTAGCATTTGTTTCCCAGTCCTAAACGGAGTTGAATCACATGCAGTTTCTGGTCCTACGAGCAAGAGTTTTTTTCTGGTAAGGAAATTCACTATTGCGCTCCCATTGCCATACACAGTGCAAATAGCACTCGCGTCTGTTCCCAGCAAGTACAGTGAATCGGACTGAAGAGTAGCTACTGTTCTTGTCAGTTTCCTAAGCAGAGTTGAACTAGATATGGCCCGTGTGTAGGAAGCACAGTTCTTTTGTTCTGAGCAAGCTCACTGTTCTGGCCCTATAGGAAACACAGTAGAGTAGAAGAGTGCTCTTTTCTCTAAAGCAGATTGTGTTTCTTGTAAGGTGAGCTAGCGTTTGTTTCCCAGTCCTAAATGGAGTTGATTCACATGCAGTTTCTGGTCCTACGAGCAAGGGTTGTTTTATAATAAGAATAGTCACTATTGCGCTGCCATTGTCATACACAGGACAAATAGCACTGGCGTCTGTTCCCAGCAGTACAGTGTATTGGACTGAAGAGGAGCTACTGTTCTTGTCAGGTTCCTAAGCAGAATTGAACTAGATGTGGCCATGTGTGTAGGAAGCACAGTTCTTTTGTTCTGAGCAAGCTCACTGTTCGGACCCAAAAGGTAACACAGTAGAGTAGAAGAGTGCTCCTTTCTCAAAAGCAGAGTGTGTTTTTTGTAAGGCAAGCTAGCGTTTGTTTCCCAGTCCTAAATGGAGTTGAATCACATGCAGTTTCTGGTCCTACGAGCAAGAGTTGTTTTCTGGTAAGGAAAGTCACTATTGCGCTCCCATTGCCATACACAGTGGAAATAGCACTCACGTCTGTTCCCAGCAAGTACAGTGTATCGGACTGAAGAGGAGCTACTGTTCTTGTCAGTTTCCTAAGCAGAGTTGAACTAGATATGGCCGTGTGTTTAGGAAGCACAGTTATTATGTTCTGAGCAAGCTCACCGTTCTGGCCCTATAGGAAACACAGTAGAGTAGAAGAGTGCTCTTTTCTCTAAAGCAGAGTGTGTTTCTTGTAAGGCGAGCTAGCGTTTGTTTCCCAGTCCTAAATGGAGTTGAATCACATGCAGTTTCTGGTCCTACGAGCAAGAGTTGAATTCTGGTAAGGAAAGTCACTATTGCGCTCCCATTGCCATACACAGTGCAAATAGCACTGGCATATGTTCCCAGCAAGTACAGTGTATCGGACTGAAGAGGAGCTACTGTTCTTGTCAGTTTCCTAAGCAGAGTTGAACTAGATATGGCCCGTGTGTCTAGGAAGCACAGTTCATTTGTTCTGAGCAAGCTCACTGTTCTGGCCCTATAGGAAACACAGTAGAGTAGAAGAGTGCTCTTTTCTCAAAAACAGAGTGTGTTTCTCCTAAGGGGAGCTAGAGTTTGTTTCATAGTCGTAAATGGAGTTGAGTCACATGCAGTTTTTTGTCCTACGAGCAAGAGTTGTTTTCTGGTAAGACGAGTCACTATTCTGCTCCAATTGCGATTCACAGTTCAAATAGCACTCGCGTCTGTTCTCAGCAAGAACAGTGTATCGGACTGAAGAGGAGCTACTGTTCTTGTCAGTTTCCTAAGCAGAGTTGAACTAGATATGGTCCATGTGTGTAGGAAGCACAGTTCTTTTGTTCTGAGCAAGCTCACTGTTCTGGCCCTATAGGAAACACAGTAGAGTAGAAGAGTGCTCTTTTCTCTAAAGCAGAGTGTGTTTCTTGTAAGGCGGGCTCACGTTTGTTTCCCAGTCCTAAATGGAGTTGAGTCACAGACAGTTTTTGGTCCTACGAGCAAGAGTTGTTTTCTGGTAAGAAGAGTCACTATTGCGCTCCAAATGCCATACACAGTGCAAATAGCACTCGCGTCTGTTCCCAGCAAATACAGTGTATTGGACTGAAGAGGAGCTACTGTTCTTGTCAGTTTCCTAAGCAGAGTTGAACTAGATATGGCCGTGTTTGTAGGAAGCACAGTTCTTTTGTTCTGAGCAAGCTCACTGTTCGGACCCAATAAGAAACACAGTAGAGTAGAAGAGTGCTCTTTTCTCAAAAGCAAAGTGTTTTTTTTGTAAGGCAAGCTATCATTTGTTTCCCAGTCCTAAATGGAGTTGAATCACATGCAGTTTCTGGTCCTACGAGCAAGAGTTGTTTTCTGGTAAGGAAAGTCACTATTGTGCTCCCTTTGCCACACACAGTGCAAATAGCACTCGCATCTGTTCCCAGCAAGTACAGTGTATCGGACTGAAGAGGAGCTACTCTTCTTGTCAGTTTCCTAAGCAGAGTTGAACTAGATATGGCCCGTGTGTAGGAAGCACAGTTCTTTTGTTCTGAGCAAGGTCACTGTTCTGGCCCTATAGGAAACACAGTAGAGTAGAAGAGTGCTCTTTTCTCTAAAGCAGATTGTATTTCTTGTAAGGTGAGCTAGCATTTGTTTCCCAGTCCTAAATGGAGTTGAATCACATGCAGTTTCTGGTCCTACGAGCAAGAGTTGTTTTCTGGTAAGGAAAGTCACTATTGCGCTCCCATTGCCATACACAGGACAAATAGCACTGGCATCTGTTCGCAGCAACTACAGTGTATTGGACTGAAGAGGATCTACTGTTCTTGTCAGGTTCCTAAGCAGAATTGAACTAGATGTGGCCGTGTGTGTAGGAAGCACAGTTCTTTTGTTCTGAGCAAGCTCACTGTTCGGACCCAAATGGAAACACAGTAGAGTAGAAGGGTGCTCTTTTCTCTAAATCAGAGTGTGTTTCTTGTAAGGCGAGCTAGCGTTTGTTTCCCAGTCCTAAATGGAGTGGAATCACATGCAGGTTCTGTCCTAAGAGCAAGAGTTGTTTTATGGTAAAAATAGTCACTATTGTGCTGCCATTGCCACACACAGGACAAATAGCACTGGCGTCTGTTCGCAGCAAGTATAGTGTATTGGACTGAAGAGGATCTACTGTTCTTGTTAGGTTCCTAAGCAGAATTGAACTAGATATGGCCTTGTGTGTAGGAAGCACAGTTCTTTTGTTCTGAGCAAGCTCACTGTTCGGACCCCATAGGAAACACAGTAGAGTAGAAGAGTGCTCTTTTCTCAAAAGCAGAGTGTGTTTTTTGTAAGGCAAGTTATCATTTGTTTCCCAGTCCTAAATGGAGTTGAATCACATGCAGTTTCTGGTCCTACGAGGAAGAGTTGTTTTCTGGTAAGGAAAGTCACTATTGTGCTCCCTTTGCCATACACAGTGCAAATAGCACTCGCGTCTGTTCCAAGCAAGTACAGTGTATCTGACTGACGAGGAGCTACTGTTTTTGTCAGTTTCCTAAGCAGAGTTGAACTAGATATGGTCCATGTGTGTAGGAAGCACAGTTCTTTGTTATGAGCAAGCTCTCTGTTTGGACCCCATAGGAAACACAGTAGAGTAGAAGAGTGCTCTTTTCTCAAAAGCAGAGAGTGTTTCATGTAAGGCAAGCTAGCATTTGTTTCCCAGTCCTAAACCGAGTTGAATCACATGCAGTTTCTGGTCCTACGAGCAAGAGTTGTTTTCTTTTAAAGAATGTCACTATTGCGCTCCCATTGCCATACACAGTGCAAATAGCACTGGCGTCTGTTCCCAGCAAGTACAGTGTATTGGACTGAAGAGGAGCTACTGTTCTTGTCAGTTTCCTAAGCAGAGTTGAACTAGATATGGCCCGTGTGTAGGAAGCACAGTTCTTTTGTTCTGAGCAAGCTCACTGTTCTGGCCCTATAGGAAACACAGTAGAGTAGAAGAGTGCTCTTTTCTCTAAAGCAGATTGTGTTTCTTGTAAGGTGAGCTAGCGTTTGTTTCCCAGTCCTAAATGGAATTGAATCACATGCAGTTTCTGGTCCTAAGAGCAAGAGTTGTTTTATGATAAGAATAGTCACTATTGCGCTGCCATTGTCATACACAGGACAAATAGCAGTGGCGTCTGTTCCCAGCAGTACAGTGTATTGGACTGAAGAGGAGCTACTGTTCTTGTCAGGTTCCTAAGCAGAATTGAACTAGATATGGCTGTGTGTGTAGGAAGCACAGTTCTTTTGTTTTGAGAAAGCTCACTGTTCTGGCCCCATAGGAAACACAGTAGAGTAGAAGAGTGCTCTTTTCTCTAAAGCAGAGTGTGTTTCTTGTAAGGCGAGCTAGCGTTTGTTTCCCAGACCTAAATGGAGTTGAGTCACATGCAGTTTTTTGTCCTACGAGCAAGAGTTGTTTTCTGGTAAGACGAGTCACTATTGTGCTCCAATTGCCATACACAGTGCAAATAACACTCGCATATCTTGCCCGCAAGTACAGTGTATTGGACTGATGAGGAGCTACTGTTCTTGTCAGTTTCCTAAGCAGAGTTGAACTAGATATGGTAGATGTGTGTAGGAAGCACAGTTCTTTTGTTCTGAGCAAGCTCACTGTTTGGACCCCATAGGAAACACAGTAGAGTAGAAGAGTGCTCTTTTCTCAGAAGCAGAGCGTGTTTCTTGTAAGGCGAGCTAGCATTTGTTTCCCAGTCCTAAATGGCGTTGAATCACATGCAGTGTGTGGTCCTACGAGCAAGAGTTGTTTTCTGGTAAGGAAAGTCACTATTGCGCTCCCTTTGCCATACACAGTGCAAATAGCACTCGCGTATGTTCGCAGCAAGTACAGTGTATGTGACTGAAGAGGAGCTACTGTTCTTGTCAGTTTCCTAAGCAGAGTTGAACTAGATATGGTCCATGTGTGTAGGAAGCACAGTTCTTTTTTCTGAGCAAGCTCACTGTTAGGACCCCATAGGAAACACAGTAGAGTAGAAGAGTGCTCTTTTCTCAAAAGCAGAGAGTGTTTCATATAAGGCGAGCTAGCATTTGTTTCCCAGTCCTAAATGGAGTTGAATCACATGCAGTTTCTGGTCCTACGAGCAAGAGTTGTTTTCTGGTAAGGAAAGTCACTATTGCGCTCCCATTGCCATACACAGTGCAAATAGCACTCGCGTCTGTTCTCAGCAAGAACAGTGTATCGGACTGAAGAGGAGCTACTGTTCTTGTCAGTTTCCTAAGCAGAGTTGAACTAGATATGGTCCATGTGTGTAGGAAGCACAGTTCTTTTGTTCTGAGCAAGCTCACTGTTCTGGCCCTATAGGAAACACAGTAGAGTAGAAGAGTGCTCTTTTCTCTAAAGCAGAGTGTGTTTCTTGTAAGGCGGGCTCACGTTTGTTTCCCAGTCCTAAATGGAGTTGAGTCACAGACAGTTTTTGGTCCTACGAGCAAGAGTTGTTTTCTGGTAAGAAGAGTCACTATTGCGCTCCAAATGCCATACACAGTGCAAATAGCACTCGCGTCTGTTCCCAGCAAATACAGTGTATTGGACTGAAGAGGAGCTACTGTTCTTGTCAGTTTCCTAAGCAGAGTTGAACTAGATATGGCCGTGTTTGTAGGAAGCACAGTTCTTTTGTTCTGAGCAAGCTCACTGTTCGGACCCAATAGGAAACACAGTAGAGTAGAAGAGTGCTCTTTTCTCAAAAGCAAAGTGTTTTTTTTGTAAGGCAAGCTATCATTTGTTTCCCAGTCCTAAATGGAGTTGAATCACATGCAGTTTCTGGTCCTACGAGCAAGAGTTGTTTTTTGGTAAGGAAAGTCACTATTGTGCTCCCTTTGCCACACACAGTGCAAATAGCACTCGCATCTGTTCCCAGCAAGTACAGTGTATCGGACTGAAGAGGAGCTACTCTTCTTGTCAGTTTCCTAAGCAGAGTTGAACTAGATATGGTCCGTGTGTAGGAAGCACAGTTCTTTTGTTCTGAGCAAGCTCACTGTTCTGGCCCTATAGGAAACACAGTAGAGTAGAAGAGTGCTCTTTTCTCTAAAGCAGATTGTATTTCTTGTAAGGTGAGCTAGCATTTGTTTCCCAGTCCTAAATGGAGTTGAATCACATGCAGTTTCTGGTCCTACGAGCAAGAGTTGTTTTCTGGTAAGGAAAGTCACTATTGCGCTCCCATTGCCATACACAGGACAAATAGCACTGGCATCTGTTCGCAGTAACTACAGTGTATTGGACTGAAGAGGATCTACTGTTCTTGTCAGGTTCCTAAGCAGAATTGAACTAGATGTGGCCGTGTGTGTAGGAAGCACAGTTCTTTTGTTCTGAGCAAGCTCACTGTTCGGACCCAAATGGAAACACAGTAGAGTAGAAGGGTGCTCTTTTCTCTAAATCAGAGTGTGTTTCTTGTAAGGCGAGCTAGCGTTTGTTTCCCAGTCCTAAATGGAGTGGAATCACATGCAGTTTCTGTCCTAAGAGCAAGAGTTGTTTTATGGTAAAAATAGTCACTATTGTGCTGCCATTGCCACACACAGGACAAATAGCACTGGTGTCTGTTCGCAGCAAGTATAGTGTATTGGACTGAAGAGGATCTACTGTTCTTGTTAGGTTCCTAAGCAGAATTGAACTAGATATGGCCTTGTGTGTAGGAAGCACAGTTCTTTTGTTCTGAGCAAGCTCACTGTTCGGACCCCATAGGAAACACAGTAGAGTAGAAGAGTGCTCTTTTCTCAAAAGCAGAGTGTGTTTTTTGTAAGGCAAGTTATCATTTGTTTCCCAGTCCTAAATGGAGTTGAATCACATGCAGTTTCTGGTCCTACGAGGAAGAGTTGTTTTCTGGTAAGGAAAGTCATTATTGTGCTCCCTTTGCCATATACAGTGCAAATAGCACTCGCGTCTGTTCCAAGCAAGTACAGTGTATCTGACTGACGAGGAGCTACTGTTTTTGTCAGTTTCCTAAGCAGAGTTGAACTAGATATGGTCCATGTGTGTAGGAAGCACAGTTCTTTGTTATGAGCAAGCTCTCTGTTTGGACCCCATAGGAAACACAGTAGAGTAGAAGAGTGCTCTTTTCTCAAAAGCAGAGAGTGTTTCATGTAAGGCAAGCTAGCATTTGTTTCCCAGTCCTAAACGGAGTTGAATCACATGCAGTTTCTGGTCCTACGAGCAAGAGTTGTTTTCTTTTAAAGAAAGTCACTATTGCGCTCCCATTGCCATACACAGTGCAAATAGCACTGGCGTCTGTTCCCAGCAAGTACAGTGTATTGGACTGAAGAGGAGCTACTGTTCTTGTCAGTTTCCTAAGCAGAGTTGAACTAGATATGGCCCGTGTGTAGGAAGCACAGTTCTTTTGTTCTGAGCAAGCTCACTGTTCTGGCCCTATAGGAAACACAGTAGAGTAGAAGAGTGCTCTTTTCTCTAAAGCAGATTGTGTTTCTTGTAAGGTGAGCTAGCGTTTGTTTCCCAGTCCTAAATGGAGTTGAATCACATGCAGTTTCTGGTCCTACGAGCAAGAGTTGTTTTATGATAAGAATAGTCACTATTGCGCTGCCATTATCATACACAGGACAAACAGCAGTGGCGTCTGTTCCCAGCAGTACAGTGTATTGGACTGAAGAGGAGCTACTGTTCTTGTCAGGTTCCTAAGCAGAGTTGAACTAGATATGGCTGTGTGTGTAGGAAGCACAGTTCTTTTGTTTTGAGAAAGCTCACTGTTCTGGAACCATAGGAAACACAGTAGAGTAGAAGAGTGCTCTTTTCTCTAAAGCAGAGTGTGTTTCTTGTAAGGCGAGCTAGCGTTTGTTTCCCAGACCTAAATGGAGTTGAGTCACATGCAGTTTTTTGTCCTACGAGCAAGAGTTGTTTTCTGGTAAGACGAGTCACTATTGTGCTCCAATTGCCATACACAGTGCAAATAGCACTCGCATATCTTGCCCGCAAGTACAGTGTATTGGACTGATGAGGAGCTACTGTTCTTGTCAGTTTCCTAAGCAGAGTTGAACTAGATATGGTAGATGTGTGTAGGAAGCACAGTTCTTTTGTTCTGAGCAAGCTCACTGTTTGGACCCCATAGGAAACACAGTAGAGTAGAAGAGTGCTCTTTTCTCAGAAGCAGAGCGTGTTTCTTGTAAGGCGAGCTAGCATTTGTTTCCCAGTCCTAAATGGCTTTGAATCACATGCAGTGTGTGGTCCTACGAGCAAGAGATGTTTTCTGGTAAGGAAAGTCACTATTGCGCTCCCTTTGCCATACACAGTGCAAATAGCACTCGCGTATGTTCGCAGCAAGTACAGTGTATCGGACTGAAGAGGAGCTACTGTTCTTGTCAGTTTCCTAAGCAGAGTTGAACTAGATATGGTCCATGTGTATAGGAAGCACAGTTCTTTGTTCTGAGCAAGGTCACTGTTTGGACCCCATAGGAAACACAGTAGAGTAGATGAGTGCTCTTTTCTCAAAAGCAGAGAGTGTTTCATATAAGGCGAGCTAGCATTTGTTTCCCAGTCCTAAATGGAGTTGAATCACATGCAGTTTCTGGTCCTACGAGCAAGAGTTGTTTTCTGGTAAGGAAAGTCACTATTGCACTCCCATTGCCATACACAGTGCAAATAGCACTCGCGTCTGTTCTCAGCAAGAACAGTGTATCGGACTGAAGAGGAGCTACTGTTCTTGTCAGTTTCCTAAGCAGAGTTGAACTAGATATGGTCCATGTGTGTAGGAAGCACAGTTCTTTTGTTCTGAGCAAGCTCACTGTTCTGGCCCTATAGGAAACACAGTAGAGTAGAAGAGTGCTCTTTTCTCTAAAGCAGAGTGTGTTTCTTGTAAGGCGGGCTCACGTTTGTTTCCCAGTCCTAAATGGAGTTGAGTCACAGACAGTTTTTGGTCCTACGAGCAAGAGTTGTTTTCTGGTAAGAAGAGTCACTATTGCGCTCCAAATGCCATACACAGTGCAAATAGCACTCGCGTCTGTTCCCAGCAAATACAGTGTATTGGACTGAAGAGGAGCTACTGTTCTTGTCAGTTTCCTAAGCAGAGTTGAACTAGATATGGCCGTGTTTGTAGGAAGCACAGTTCTTTTGTTCTGAGCAAGCTCACTGTTCGGACCCAATAGGAAACACAGTAGAGTAGAAGAGTGCTCTTTTCTCAAAAGCAAAGTGTTTTTTTTGTAAGGCAAGCTATCATTTGTTTCCCAGTCCTAAATGGAGTTGAATCACATGCAGTTTCTGGTCCTACGAGCAAGAGTTGTTTTTTGGTAAGGAAAGTCACTATTGTGCTCCCTTTGCCACACACAGTGCAAATAGCACTCGCATCTGTTCCCAGCAAGTACAGTGTATCGGACTGAAGAGGAGCTACTCTTCTTGTCAGTTTCCTAAGCAGAGTTGAACTAGATATGGCCCGTGTGTAGGAAGCACAGTTCTTTTGTTCTGAGCAAGCTCACTGTTCTGGCCCTATAGGAAACACAGTAGAGTAGAAGAGTGCTCTTTTCTCTAAAGCAGATTGTATTTCTTGTAAGGTGAGCTAGCATTTGTTTCCCAGTCCTAAATGGAGTTGAATCACATGCAGTTTCTGGTCCTACGAGCAAGAGTTGTTTTCTGGTAAGGAAAGTCACTATTGCGCTCCCATTGCCATACACAGGACAAATAGCACTGGCATCTGTTCGCAGCAACTACAGTGTATTGGACTGAAGAGGATCTACTGTTCTTGTCAGGTTCCTAAGCAGAATTGAACTAGATGTGGCCGTGTGTGTAGGAAGCACAGTTCTTTTGTTCTGAGCAAGCTCACTGTTCGGACCCAAATGGAAACACAGTAGAGTAGAAGGGTGCTCTTTTCTCTAAATCAGAGTGTGTTTCTTGTAAGGCGAGCTAGCGTTTGTTTCCCAGTCCTAAATGGAGTGGAATCACATGCAGGTTCTGTCCTAAGAGCAAGAGTTGTTTTATGGTAAAAATAGTCACTATTGTGCTGCCATTGCCACACACAGGACAAATAGCACTGGCGTCTGTTCGCAGCAAGTATAGTGTATTGGACTGAAGAGGATCTACTGTTCTTGTTAGGTTCCTAAGCAGAATTGAACTAGATATGGCCTTGTGTGTAGGAAGCACAGTTCTTTTGTTCTGAGCAAGCTCACTGTTCGGACCCCATAGAAAAACACAGTAGAGTAGAAGAGTGCTCTTTTCTCAAAAGCAGAGTGTGTTTTTTGTAAGGCAAGTTATCATTTGTTTCCCAGTCCTAAATGGAGTTGAATCACATGCAGTTTCTGGTCCTACGAGGAAGAGTTGTTTTCTGGTAAGGAAAGTCACTATTGTGCTCCCTTTGCCATATACAGTGCAAATAGCACTCGCGTCTGTTCCAAGCAAGTACAGTGTATCTGACTGACGAGGAGCTACTGTTTTTGTCAGTTTCCTAAGCAGAGTTGAACTAGATATGGTCCATGTGTGTAGGAAGCACAGTTTTTTGTTATGAGCAAGCTCTCTGTTTGGACCCCATAGGAAACACAGTAGTGTAGAAGAGTGCTCTTTTCTCAAAAGCAGAGAGTGTTTCATGTAAGGCAAGCTAGCATTTGTTTCCCAGTCCTAAACGGAGTTGAATCACATGCAGTTTCTGGTCCTACGAGCAAGAGTTGTTTTCTTTTAAAGAAAGTCACTATTGCGCTCCCATTGCCATACACAGTGCAAATAGCACTGGCGTCTGTTCCCAGCAAGTACAGTGTATTGGACTGAAGAGGAGCTACTGTTCTTGTCAGTTTCCTAAGCAGAGTTGAACTAGATATGGCCCGTGTGTAGGAAGCACAGTTCTTTTGTTCTGAGCAAGCTCACTGTTCTGGCCCTATAGGAAACACAGTAGAGTAGAAGAGTGCTCTTTTCTCTAAAGCAGATTGTGTTTCTTGTAAGGTGAGCTAGCGTTTGTTTCCCAGTCCTAAATGGAGTTGAATCACATGCAGTTTCTGGTCCTACGAGCAAGAGTTGTTTTATGATAAGAATAGTCACTATTGCGCTGCCATTGTCATACACAGGACAAACAGCAGTGGCGTCTGTTCCCAGCAGTACAGTGTATTGGACTGAAGAGGAGCTACTGTTCTTGTCAGGTTCCTAAGCAGAATTGAACTAGATATGGCTGTGTGTGTAGGAAGCACAGTTCTTTTGTTTTGAGAAAGCTCACTGTTCTGGCCCCATAGGAAACACAGTAGAGTAGAAGAGTGCTCTTTTCTCTAAAGCAGAGTGTGTTTCTTGTAAGGCGAGCTAGCGTTTGTTTCCCAGACCTAAATGGAGTTGAGTCACATGCAGTTTTTTGTCCTACGAGCAAGAGTTGTTTTCTGGTAAGACGAGTCACTATTGTGCTCCAATTGCCATACACAGTGCAAATAGCACTCGCATATCTTGCCCGCAAGTACAGTGTATTGGACTGATGAGGAGCTACTGTTCTTGTCAGTTTCCTAAGCAGAGTTGAACTAGATATGGTAGATGTGTGTAGGAAGCACAGTTCTTTTGTTCTGAGCAAGCTCACTGTTTGGACCCCATAGGAAACACAGTAGAGTAGAAGAGTGCTCTTTTCTCAGAAGCAGAGCGTGTTTCTTGTAAGGCGAGCTAGCATTTGTTTCCCAGTCCTAAATGGCTTTGAATCACATGCAGTGTGTGGTCCTACGAGCAAGAGTTGTTTTCTGGTAAGGAAAGTCACTATTGCGCTCCCTTTGCCATACACAGTGCAAATAGCACTCGCGTATGTTCGCAGCAAGTACAGTGTATCAGACTGAAGAGGAGCTACTGTTCTTGTCAGTTTCCTAAGCAGAGTTGAACTAGATATGGTCCATGTGTGTAGGAAGCACAGTTCTTTTTTCTGAGCAAGCTCACTGTTTGGACCCCATAGGAAACACAGTAGAGTAGAAGAGTACTCTTTTTGAAAAGCAGAGAGTGTTTCATGTAAGGCGAGCTAGCATTTGTTTCCCAGTCCTAAATGGAGTTGAATCACATGCAGTTTCTGGTCCTACGAGCAAGAGTTGTTTTCTGGTAAGGAAAGTCACTATTGCGCTCCCATTGCCATACACAGTGCAAATAGCACTGGCGTCTGTTCCCAGCAAGTACAGTGTATTGGACTGAAGAGGAGCTACTGTTCTTGTCAGTTTCCTAAGCAGAGTTGAACTAGATAAGGACCGTGTGTGTAGAAAGCACAGTTCTTATGTTCTGAGCAAGCTCACTGTTCTGGCCCTATAGGAAACACAGTAGAGTAGAAGAGTGCTCTTTTCTCAAAAGCAGAGTGTGTTTCTTGTAAGGCGAGCTAGCGTGTGTTTCCTAGTCCTAAATGAAGTTGAATCACATGCAGTTTCTGGTACTACGAACAAGAGTTGTTTTCTGGTAAGAAAAGTCACTATTGCGCTCCCATTGACATACACAGGGCAAATAGCACTCGCGTCTTTTCCCAGCAAGTACAGTGTATTGGACTGAATAGGAGCTACTGTTCTTATCAGTTTCCTAAGCATAGTTGAACTACATATGGTCCTTGTGTGTAGGAAGCACAGTTCTTTGGTTCTGAGCAAGCTCACTGTTTGGACCCCATAGGAAACACAGTAGAGTAGAAGAGTGCTCTTTTCTCTAAAGCAGAGTGTGTTTCTTGTAAGGCGAGCTAGCATTTGTTTCCCAGTCCTAAACGGAGTTGAATCACATGCAGTTTCTGGTCCTACGAGCAAGAGTTGTTTTCTGGTAAGGAAATTCACTATTGCGCTCCCATTGCCATACACAGTGCAAATATCACTCGCATCTGTTCCCAGCAAGTACAGTGAATCGGACTGAAGAGTAGCTACTGTTCTTGTCAGTTTCCTAAGCAGAGTTGAACTAGATATGTCCCGTGTGTAGGAAGCACAGTTCTTTTGTTCTGAGCAAGCTCACTGTACTGGCCCTATAGGAAACACAGTAGAGTAGAAGAGTGCTCTTTTCTCTAAAGCAGAGTGTGTTTCTTGTAAGGCGAGCTAGCGTTTGTTTCCCAGACCTAAATGGAGTTGAGTCACATGCAGTTTTTTGTCCTACGAGCAAGAGTTGTTTTCTGGTAAGACGAGTCACTATTGTGCTCCAATTGCCATACACAGTGCAAATAGCACTCGCATATCTTGCCCGCAAGTACAGTGTATTGGACTGATGAGGAGCTACTGTTCTTGTCAGTTTCCTAAGCAGAGTTGAACTAGATATGGTAGATGTGTGTAGGAAGCACAGTTCTTTTGTTCTGAGCAAGCTCACTGTTTGGACCCCATTGGAAACACAGTAGAGTAGAAGAGTGCTCTTTTCTCAGAAGCAGAGCGTGTTTCTTGTAAGGCGAGCTAGCATTTGTTTCCCAGTCCTAAATGGCGTTGAATCACATGCAGTGTGTGGTCCTACGAGCAAGAGTTGTTTTCTGGTAAGGAAAGTCACTATTGCGCTCCCTTTGCCATACACAGTGCAAATAGCACTCGCGTATGTTCGCAGCAAGTACAGTGTATCAGACTGAAGAGGAGCTACTGTTCTTGTCAGTTTCCTAAGCAGAGTTGAACTAGATATGGTCCATGTGTGTAGGAAGCACAGTTCTTTTTTCTGAGCAAGCTCACTGTTTGGACCCCATAGGAAACACAGTAGAGTAGAAGAGTACTCTTTTTCAAAAGCAGAGAGTGTTTCATGTAAGGCGAGCTAGCATTTGTTTCCCAGTCCTAAATGGAGTTGAATCACATGCAGTTTCTGGTCCTACGAGCAAGAGTTGTTTTCTGGTAAGGAAAGTCACTATTGCGCTCCCATTGCCATACACAGTGCAAATAGCACTGGCGTCTGTTCCCAGCAAGTACAGTGTATTGGACTGAAGAGGAGCTACTGTTCTTGTCAGTTTCCTAAGCAGAGTTGAACTAGATAAGGACCGTGTGTGTAGAAAGCACAGTTCTTATGTTCTGAGCAAGCTCACTGTTCTGGCCCTATCGGAAACACAGTAGAGTAGAAGAGTGCTCTTTTCTCAAAAGCAGAGTGTGTTTCTTGTAAGGCGAGCTAGCGTGTGTTTCCTAGTCCTAAATGAAGTTGAATCACATGCAGTTTCTGGTACTACGAACAAGAGTTGTTTTCTGGTAAGAAAAGTCACTATTGCGCTCCCATTGACATACACAGGGCAAATAGCACTCGCGTCTTTTCCCAGCAAGTACAGTGTATTGGACTGAATAGGAGCTACTGTTCTTATCAGTTTCCTAAGCAGAGTTGAACTACATATGGTCCTTGTGTGTAGGAAGCACAGTTCTTTGGTTCTGAGCAAGCTCACTGTTTGGACCCCATAGGAAACACAGTAGAGTAGAAGAGTGCTCTTTTCTCTAAAGCAGAGTGTGTTTCTTGTAAGGCGAGCTAGCATTTGTTTCCCAGTCCTAAACGGAGTTGAATCACATGCAGTTTCTGGTCCTACGAGCAAGAGTTGTTTTCTGGTAAGGAAATTCACTATTGCGCTCCCATTGCCATACACAGTGCAAATATCACTCGCATCTGTTCCCAGCAAGTACAGTGAATCGGACTGAAGAGTAGCTACTGTTCTTGTCAGTTTCCTAAGCAGAGTTGAACTAGATATGTCCCGTGTGTAGGAAGCACAGTTCTTTTGTTCTGAGCAAGCTCACTGTACTGGCCCTATAGGAAACACAGTAGAGTAGAAGAGTGCTCTTTTCTCTAAAGCAGAGTGTGTTTCTTGTAAGGCGAGCTAGCGTTTGTTTCCCAGACCTAAATGGAGTTGAGTCACATGCAGTTTTTTGTCCTACGAGCAAGAGTTGTTTTCTGGTAAGACGAGTCACTATTGTGCTCCAATTGCCATACACAGTGCAAATAGCACTCGCATATCTTGCCCGCAAGTACAGTGTATTGGACTGATGAGGAGCTACTGTTCTTGTCAGTTTCCTAAGCAGAGTTGAACTAGATATGGTAGATGTGTGTAGGAAGCACAGTTCTTTTGTTCTGAGCAAGCTCACTGTTTGGACCCCATTGGAAACACAGTAGAGTAGAAGAGTGCTCTTTTCTCAGAAGCAGAGCGTGTTTCTTGTAAGGCGAGCTAGCATTTGTTTCCCAGTCCTAAATGGCGTTGAATCACATGCAGTGTGTGGTCCTACGAGCAAGAGTTGTTTTCTGGTAAGGAAAGTCACTATTGCGCTCCCTTTGCCATACACAGTGCAAATAGCACTCGCGTATGTTCGCAGCAAGTACAGTGTATCAGACTGAAGAGGAGCTACTGTTCTTGTCAGTTTCCTAAGCAGAGTTGAACTAGATATGGTCCATGTGTGTAGGAAGCACAGTTCTTTGTTCTGAGCAAGGTCACTGTTTGGACCCCATAGGAAACACAGTAGAGTAGAAGAGTGCTCTTTTCTCAAAAGCAGAGAGTGTTTCATGTAAGGCGAGCTAGCATTTGTTTCCCAGTCCTAAATGGAGTTGAATCACATGCAGTTTCTGGTCCTACGAGCAAGAGTTGTTTTCTGGTAAGGAAAGTCACTATTGTGCTCCCATTGCCATACACAGTGCAAATAGCACTGGCGTCTGTTCCCAGCAAGTACAGTGTATTGGACTGAAGAGGAGCTACTGTTCTTGTCAGTTTCCTAAGCAGAGTTGAACTAGATAAGGACCGTGTGTGTAGATAGCACAGTTCTTATGTTCTGAGCAAGCTCACTGTTCTGGCCCTATAGGAAACACAGTAGAGTAGAAGAGTGCTCTTTTCTCAAAAGCAGAGTGTGTTTCTTGTAAGGCGAGCTAGCGTGTGTTTCCTAGTCCTAAATGAAGTTGAATCACATGCAGTTTCTGGTACTACGAACAAGAGTTGTTTTCTGGTAAGGAAAGTCACTATTGCGCTCCCATTGACATACACAGGGCAAATAGCACTCGCGTCTTTTCCCAGCAAGTACAGTGTATTGGACTGAATAGGAGCTACTGTTCTTGTCAGTTTCCTAAGCAGAGTTGAACTACATATGGTCCTTGTGTGTAGGAAGCACAGTTCTTTGGTTCTGAGCAAGCTCACTGTTTGGACCCCATAGGAAACACAGTAGAGTAGAAGAGTGTTCTTTTCTCTAAAGCAGAGTGTGTTTCTTGTAAGGCGAGCTAGCATTTGTTTCCCAGTCCTAAACGGAGTTGAATCACATGCAGTTTCTGGTCCTACGAGCAAGAGTTGTTTTCTGGTAAGGAAATTCACTATTGCGCTCCCATTGCCATACACAGTGCAAATATCACTCGCATCTGTTCCCAGCAAGTACAGTGAATCGGACTGAAGAGTAGCTACTGTTCTTGTCAGTTTCCTAAGCAGAGTTGAACTTGATATGGCCCGTGTGTAGGAAGCACAGTTTTTTTGTTCTGAGCAAGCTCACTGTTCTGGCCCTATAGGAAACACAGTAGAGTAGAAGAGTGCTCTTTTCTCTAAAGCAGAGTGTGTTTCTTGTAAGGCGAGCTAGCGTTTTTTTCCCAGACCTAAATGGAGTTGAGTCACATGCAGTTTTTTGTCCTACGAGCAAGAGTTGTTTTCTGGTAAGACGAGTCACTATTGTGCTCCAATTGCCATACACAGTGCAAATAGCACTCGCATATCTTGCCCGCAAGTACAGTGTATTGGACTGATGAGGAGCTACTGTTCTTGTCAGTTTCCTAAGCAGAGTTGAACTAGATATGGTAGATGTGTGTAGGAAGCAGAGTTCTTTTGTTCTGAGCAAGCTCACTGTTTGGACCCCATAGGAAACACAGTAGAGTAGAAGAGTGCTCTTTTCTCAGAAGCAGAGCGTGTTTCTTGTAAGGCGAGCTAGCATTTGTTTCCCAGTCCTAAATGGCGTTGAATCACATTCAGTGTGTGGTCCTACGAGCAAGAGTTGTTTTCTGGTAAGGAAAGTCACTATTGCGCTCCCTTTGCCATACACAGTGCAAATAGCACTCGCGTATGTTCGCAGCAAGTACAGTGTATCAGACTGAAGAGGAGCTACTGTTCTTGTCAGTTTCCTAAGCAGAGTTGAACTAGATATGGTCCATGTGTGTAGGAAGCACAGTTCTTTGTTCTGAGCAAGGTCACTGTTTGGACCCCATAGGAAACACAGTAGGGTAGAAGAGTGCTCTTTTCTCAAAAGCAGAGAGTGTTTCATATAAGGCGAGCTAGCATTTGTTTCCCAGTCCTAAATGGAGTTGAATCACATGCAGTTTCTGGTCCTACGAGCAAGAGTTGTTTTCTGGTAAGGAAAGTCACTATTGCGCTCCCATTGCCATACACAGTGCAAATAGCACTGGCGTCTGTTCCCAGCAAGTACAGTGTATTGGACTGAAGAGGAGCTACTGTTCTTGTCAGTTTCCTAAGCAGAGTTGAACTAGATAAGGACCGTGTGTAGAAAGCACAGTTCTTATGTTCTGAGCAAGCTCACTGTTCTGGCCCTATAGGAAACACAGTAGAGTAGAAGAGTGCTCTTTTCTCTAAAGCAGATTGTGTTTCTTGTAAGGTGAGCTAGCGTTTGTTTCCCAGTCCTAAATGGAGTTGAATCACATGCAGTTTCTGGTCCTACGAGCAAGAGTTGTTTTATGATAAGAATAGTCACTATTGCGCTGAGATTGTCATACACAGGGCAAATAGCACTCGCGTCTTTTCCCAGCAAGTACAGTGTATTGGACTGAATAGGAGCTACTGTTCTTATCAGTTTCCTAAGCAGAGTTGAACTACATATGGTCCTTGTGTGTAGGAAGCACAGTTCTTTGGTTCTGAGCAAGCTCACTGTTTGGACCCCATAGGAAACACAGTAGAGTAGAAGAGTGCTCTTTTCTCTAAAGCAGAGTGTGTTTCTTGTAAGGCGAGCTAGCGTTTGTTTCCCAGTCCTAAACGGAGTTGAGTCACATGCAGTTTCTGGTCCTACGAGCAAGAGTTGTTTACTGGTAAGGAAATTCACTATTGCGCTCCCATTGCCATACACAGTGCAAATATCACTCGCATCTGTTCCCAGCAAGTACAGTGAATCGGACTGAAGAGTAGCTACTGTTCTTGTCAGTTTCCTAAGCAGAGTTGAACTACGTATGGTAGATGTGTGTAGGAAGCACAGTTCTTTTGTTCTGAGCAAGCTCACTGTTCTGGCCCTATAGGAAACACAGTAGAGTAGAAGAGTGCTCTTTTCTCTAAAGCAGATTGTGTTTCTTGTAAGGTGAGCTAGCGTTTGTTTCCCAGTCCTAAATGGAGTTGAATCACATGCAGTTTCTGGTCCTACGAGCAAGAGTTGTTTTCTGGTAAGGAAAGTCACTATTGCGCTGCCATTGTCATACACAGGGCAAATAGCACTCCCGTATGTTCGCAGCAAGTACAGTGTATCAGACTGAAGAGGAGCTACTGTTCTTGTCAGTTTCCTAAGCAGAATTGAACTAGATATGGCCGTGTGTGTAGGAAGCACAGTTCTTTTTTCTGAGCAAGCTCACTGTTTGGACCCCATAGGAAAAACAGTAGAGTAGAAGAGTGCTCTTTTCTCAAAAGCAGAGAGTGTTTCATGTAAGGCGAGCTAGCATTTGTTTCCCAGTCCTAAATGGAGTTGAATCACATGCAGTTTCTGGTCCTACGAGCAAGAGTTGTTTTCTGGTAAGGAAAGTCACTATTGCGCTCCCATTGCCATACACAGTGCAAATAGCACTGGCGTCTGTTCCCAGCAAGTACAGTGTATTGGACTGAAGAGGAGCTACTGTTCTTGTCAGTTTCCTAAGCAGAGTTGAACTAGATAAGGACCGTGTGTGTAGAAAGCACAGTTCTTATGTTCTGAGCAAGCTCACTGTTCTGGCCCTATAGGAAACACAGTAGAGTAGAAGAGTGGTCTTTTCTCAAAAGCAGAGTGTGTTTCTTGTAAGGCGAGCTAGCGTGTGTTTCCTAGTCCTAAATGAAGTTGAATCACATGCAGTTTCTGGTACTACGAACAAGAGTTGTTTTCTGGTAAGGAAAGTCACTATTGCGCTCCCATTGACATACACAGGGCAAATAGCACTCGCGTCTTTTCCCAGCAAGTACAGTGTATTGGACTGAAGAGGAGCTACTGTTCTTGTCAGTTTCCTAAGCAGAGTTGAACTAGATAAGGACCGTGTGTAGAAAGCACAGTTCTTATGTTCTGAGCAAGCTCACTGTTCTGGCCCTATAGGAAACACAGTAGAGTAGAAGAGTGCTCTTTTCTCTAAAGCAGATTGTGTTTCTTGTAAGGTGAGCTAGCGTTTGTTTCCCAGTCCTAAATGGAGTTGAATCACATGCAGTTTCTGGTCCTACGAGCAAGAGTTGTTTTATGATAAGAATAGTCACTATTGCGCTGAGATTGTCATACACAGGGCAAATAGCACTCGCGTCTTTTCCCAGCAAGTACAGTGTATTGGACTGAATAGGAGCTACTGTTCTTATCAGTTTCCTAAGCAGAGTTGAACTACATATGGTCCTTGTGTGTAGGAAGCACAGTTCTTTGGTTCTGAGCAAGCTCACTGTTTGGACCCCATAGGAAACACAGTAGAGTAGAAGAGTGCTCTTTTCTCTAAAGCAGAGTGTGTTTCTTGTAAGGCGAGCTAGCGTTTGTTTCCCAGTCCTAAACGGAGTTGAGTCACATGCAGTTTCTGGTCCTACGAGCAAGAGTTGTTTACTGGTAAGGAAATTCACTATTGCGCTCCCATTGCCATACACAGTGCAAATATCACTCGCATCTGTTCCCAGCAAGTACAGTGAATCGGACTGAAGAGTAGCTACTGTTCTTGTCAGTTTCCTAAGCAGAGTTGAACTACGTATGGTAGATGTGTGTAGGAAGCACAGTTCTTTTGTTCTGAGCAAGCTCACTGTTCTGGCCCTATAGGAAACACAGTAGAGTAGAAGAGTGCTCTTTTCTCTAAAGCAGATTGTGTTTCTTGTAAGGTGAGCTAGCGTTTGTTTCCCAGTCCTAAATGGAGTTGAATCACATGCAGTTTCTGGTCCTACGAGCAAGAGTTGTTTTCTGGTAAGGAAAGTCACTATTGCGCTGCCATTGTCATACACAGGGCAAATAGCACTCCCGTATGTTCGCAGCAAGTACAGTGTATCAGACTGAAGAGGAGCTACTGTTCTTGTCAGTTTCCTAAGCAGAATTGAACTAGATATGGCCGTGTGTGTAGGAAGCACAGTTCTTTTTTCTGAGCAAGCTCACTGTTTGGACCCCATAGGAAAAACAGTAGAGTAGAAGAGTGCTCTTTTCTCAAAAGCAGAGAGTGTTTCATGTAAGGCGAGCTAGCATTTGTTTCCCAGTCCTAAATGGAGTTGAATCACATGCAGTTTCTGGTCCTACGAGCAAGAGTTGTTTTCTGGTAAGGAAAGTCACTATTGCGCTCCCATTGCCATACACAGTGCAAATAGCACTGGCGTCTGTTCCCAGCAAGTACAGTGTATTGGACTGAAGAGGAGCTACTGTTCTTGTCAGTTTCCTAAGCAGAGTTGAACTAGATAAGGACCGTGTGTGTAGAAAGCACAGTTCTTATGTTCTGAGCAAGCTCACTGTTCTGGCCCTATAGGAAACACAGTAGAGTAGAAGAGTGGTCTTTTCTCAAAAGCAGAGTGTGTTTCTTGTAAGGCGAGCTAGCGTGTGTTTCCTAGTCCTAAATGAAGTTGAATCACATGCAGTTTCTGGTACTACGAACAAGAGTTGTTTTCTGGTAAGGAAAGTCACTATTGCGCTCCCATTGACATACACAGGGCAAATAGCACTCGCGTCTTTTCCCAGCAAGTACAGTGTATTGGACTGAATAGGAGCTACTGTTCTTATCAGTTTCCTAAGCATAGTTGAACTACATATGGTCCTTGTGTGTAGGAAGCACAGTTCTTTGGTTCTGAGCAAGCTCACTGTTTGGACCCCATAGGAAACACAGTAGAGTAGAAGAGTGCTCTTTTCTCTAAAGCAGAGTGTGTTTCTTGTAAGGCGAGCTAGCATTTGTTTCCCAGTCCTAAACGGAGTTGAATCACATGCAGTTTCTGGTCCTACGAGCAAGAGTTGTTTTCTGGTAAGGAAATTCACTATTGCGCTCCCATTGCCATACACAGTGCAAATATCACTCGCATCTGTTCCCAGCAAATACAGTGAATCGGACTGAAGAGTAGCTACTGTTCTTGTCAGTTTCCTAAGCAGAGTTGAACTAGATATGGCCCGTGTGTAGGAAGCACAGTTCTTTTGTTCTGAGCAAGCTCACTGTTCTGGCCCTATAGGAAACACAGTAGAGTAGAAGAGTGCTCTTTTCTCTAAAGCAGATTGTGTTTCTTGTAAGGTGAGCTAGCGTTTGTTTCCCAGTCCTAAATGGAGTTGAATCACATGCAGTTTCTGGTCCTACGAGCAAGAGTTGTTTTTTGATAAGAATAGTCACTATTGCGCTGCCATTGTCATACACAGGACAAATAGCACTGGCGTCTGCTCCCAGCAGTACAGTGTATTGGACTGAAGAGGAGCTACTGTTCTTGTCAGGTTCCTAAGCAGAATTGAACTAGATATGGCCGTGTGTGTAGGAAGCACAGTTCTTTGTTCTGAGCAAGCTCACTGTTTGGACCCCATAGGAAACACAGTAGAGTAGAAGAGTGCTCTTTTCTCAAAAGCAGAGAGTGTTTCATGTAAGGCGAGCTAGCATTTGTTTCCCAGTCCTAAATGGAGTTGAATCACATGCAGTTTCTGGTCCTACGAGCAAGTGTTGTTTTCTGGTAAGGAAAGTCACTATTGCGCTCCCATTGCCATACACAGTGCAAATAGCACTGGCGTCTGTTCCCAGCAAGTACAGTGTATTGGACTGAAGAGGAGCTACTGTTCTTGTCAGTTTCCTAAGCAGAGTTGAACTAGATAAGGACCGTGTGTGTAGAAAGCACAGTTCTTATGTTCTGAGCAAGCTCACTGTTCTGGCCCTATAGGAAACACAGTAGAGTAGAAGAGTGCTCTTTTCTCAAAAGCAGAGTGTGTTTCTTGTAAGGCGAGCTAGCGTGTGTTTCCTAGTCCTAAATGAAGTTGAATCACATGCAGTTTCTGGTACTACGAACAAGAGTTGTTTTCTGTTAAGGAAAGTCACTATTGCGCTCCCATTGACATACACAGGGCAAATAGCACTCGCGTCTTTTCCCAGCAAGTACAGTGAATCGGACTGAAGAGTAGCTACTGTTCTTGTCAGTTTCCTAAGCAGAGTTGAACTAGATATGGCCCGTGTGTAGGAAGCACAGTTCTTTTGTTCTGAGCAAGCTCACTGTTCTGGCCCTATAGGAAACACAGTAGAGTAGAAGAGTGCTCTTTTCTCTAAAGCAGAGTGTGTTTCTTGTGAGGCGAGCTAGCGTTTGTTTCCCAGACCTAAATGGAGTTGAGTCACATGCAGTTTTTTGTCCTACGAGCAAGAGTTGTTTTCTGGTAAGACGAGTCACTATTGTGCTCCAATTGCCATACACAGTGCAAATAGCACTCGCATATCTTGCCCGCAAGTACAGTGTATTGGACTGATGAGGAGCTACTGTTCTTGTCAGTTTCCTAAGCAGAGTTGAACTAGATATGGTAGATGTGTGTAGGAAGCACAGTTCTTTTGTTCTGAGCAAGCTCACTGTTTGGACCCCATAGGAAACACAGTAGAGTAGAAGAGTGCTCTTTTCTCAGAAGCAGAGCGTGTTTCTTGTAAGGCGAGCTAGCATTTGTTTCCCAGTCCTAAATGGCGTTGAATCACATGCAGTGTGTGGTCCTACGAGCAAGAGTTGTTTTCTGGTAAGGAAAGTCACTATTGCGCTCCCTTTGCCATACACAGTGCAAATAGCACTCGCGTATGTTCGCAGCAAGTACAGTGTATCAGACTGAAGAGGAGCTACTGTTCTTGTCAGTTTCCTAAGCAGAGTTGAACTAGATATGGTCCATGTGTGTAGGAAGCACAGTTCTTTGTTCTGAGCAAGGTCACTGTTTGGACCCCATAGGAAACACAGTAGAGTAGAAGAGTGCTCTTTTCTCAAAAGCAGAGAGTGTTTCATATAAGGCGAGCTAGCATTTGTTTCCCAGTCCTAAATGGAGTTGAATCACATGCAGTTTCTGGTCCTACGAGCAAGAGTTGTTTTCTGGTAAGGAAAGTCACTATTGCGCTCCCATTGCCATACACAGTGCAAATAGCACTGGCGTCTGTTCCCAGCAAGTACAGTGTATTGGACTGAAGAGGAGCTACTGTTCTTGTCAGTTTCCTAAGCAGAGTTGAACTAGATAAGGACCGTGTGTGTTAAAGCACAGTTCTTATGTTCTGAGCAAGCTCACTGTTCTGGCCCTATAGGAAACACAGTAGAGTAGAAGAGTGGTCTTTTCTCAAAAGCAGAGTGTGTTTCTTGTAAGGCGAGCTAGCGTGTGTTTCCTAGTCCTAAATGAAGTTGAATCACATGCAGTTTCTGGTACTACGAACAAGAGTTGTTTTCTGGTAAGGAAAGTCACTATTGCGCTCCCATTGACATACACAGGGCAAATAGCACTCGCGTCTTTTCCCAGCAAGTACAGTGTATTGGACTGAATAGGAGCTACTGTTCTTATCAGTTTCCTAAGCAGAGTTGAACTACATATGGTCCTTGTGTGTAGGAAGCACAGTTCTTTGGTTCTGAGCAAGCTCACTGTTTGGACCCCATAGGAAACACAGTAGAGTAGAAGAGTGCTCTTTTCTCTAAAGCAGAGTGTGTTTCTTGTAAGGCGAGCTAGCATTTGTTTCCCAGTCCTAAACGGAGTTGAATCACATGCAGTTTCTGGTCCTACGAGCAAGAGTTGTTTTCTGGTAAGGAAATAGACTATTGCGCTCCCATTGCCATACACAGTGCAAATATCACTCGCATCTGTTCCCAGCAGGTACAGTGAATCGGACTGAAGAGTAGCTACTGTTCTTGTCAGTTTCCTAAGCAGAGTTGAACTAGATATGGCCCGTGTGTAGGAAGCACAGTTCTTTTGTTCTGAGCAAGCTCACTGTTCTGGCCCTATAGGAAACACAGTAGAGTAGAAGAGTGCTCTTTTCTCTAAAGCAGATTGTGTTTCTTGTAAGGTGAGCTAGCGTTTGTTTCCCAGTCCTAAATGGAGTTGAATCACATGCAGTTTCTGGTCCTACGAGCAAGAGTTGTTTTTTGATAAGGATAGTCACTATTGCGCTGCCATTGTCATACACAGGACAAATAGCACTGGCGTCTGTTCCCAGCAGTACAGTGTATTGGACTGAAGAGGAGCTACTGTTCTTGTCAGTTTCCTAAGCAGAGTTGAACTAGATATGGTCCATGTGTATAGGAAGCACAGTTCTTTGTTCTGAGCAAGGTCACTGTTTGGACCCCATAGGAAACACAGTAGAGTAGATGAGTGCTCTTTTCTCAAAAGCAGAGAGTGTTTCATATAAGGCGAGCTAGCATTTGTTTCCCAGTCCTAAATGGAGTTGAATCACATGCAGTTTCTGGTCCTACGAGCAAGAGTTGTTTTCTGGTAAGGAAAGTCACTATTGCGCTCCCATTGCCATACACAGTGCAAATAGCACTCGCGTCTGTTCTCAGCAAGAACAGTGTATCGGACTGAAGAGGAGCTACTGTTCTTGTCAGTTTCCTAAGCAGAGTTGAACTAGATATGGTCCATGTGTGTAGGAAGCACAGTTCTTTTGTTCTGAGCAAGCTCACTGTTCTGGCCCTATAGGAAACACAGTAGAGTAGAAGAGTGCTCTTTTCTCTAAAGCAGAGTGTGTTTCTTGTAAGGCGGGCTCACGTTTGTTTCCCAGTCCTAAATGGAGTTGAGTCACAGACAGTTTTTGGTCCTACGAGCAAGAGTTGTTTTCTGGTAAGAAGAGTCACTATTGCGCTCCAAATGCCATACACAGTGCAAATAGCACTCGCGTCTGTTCCCAGCAAATACAGTGTATTGGACTGAAGAGGAGCTACTGTTCTTGTCAGTTTCCTAAGCAGAGTTGAACTAGATATGGCCGTGTTTGTAGGAAGCACAGTTCTTTTGTTCTGAGCAAGCTCACTGTTCGGACCCAATAGGAAACACAGTAGAGTAGAAGAGTGCTCTTTTCTCAAAAGCAAAGTGTTTTTTTTGTAAGGCAAGCTATCATTTGTTTCCCAGTCCTAAATGGAGTTGAATCACATGCAGTTTCTGGTCCTACGAGCAAGAGTTGTTTTTTGGTAAGGAAAGTCACTATTGTGCTCCCTTTGCCACACACAGTGCAAATAGCACTCGCATCTGTTCCCAGCAAGTACAGTGTATCGGACTGAAGAGGAGCTACTCTTCTTGTCAGTTTCCTAAGCAGAGTTGAACTAGATATGGCCCGTGTGTAGGAAGCACAGTTCTTTTGTTCTGAGCAAGCTCACTGTTCTGGCCCTATAGGAAACACAGTAGAGTAGAAGAGTGCTCTTTTCTCTAAAGCAGATTGTATTTCTTGTAAGGTGAGCTAGCATTTGTTTCCCAGTCCTAAATGGAGTTGAATCACATGCAGTTTCTGGTCCTACGAGCAAGAGTTGTTTTCTGGTAAGGAAAGTCACTATTGCGCTCCCATTGCCATACACAGGACAAATAGCACTGGCATCTGTTCGCAGCAACTACAGTGTATTGGACTGAAGAGGATCTACTGTTCTTGTCAGGTTCCTAAGCAGAATTGAACTAGATGTGGCCGTGTGTGTAGGAAGCACAGTTCTTTTGTTCTGAGCAAGCTCACTGTTCGGACCCAAATGGAAACACAGTAGAGTAGAAGGGTGCTCTTTTCTCTAAATAAGAGTGTGTTTCTTGTAAGGCGAGCTAGCGTTTGTTTCCCAGTCCTAAATGGAGTGGAATCACATGCAGTTTCTGTCCTAAGAGCAAGAGTTGTTTTATGGTAAAAATAGTCACTATTGTGCTGCCATTGCCACACACAGGACAAATAGCACTGGCGTCTGTTCGCAGCAAGTATAGTGTATTGGACTGAAGAGGATCTACTGTTCTTGTTAGGTTCCTAAGCAGAATTGAACTAGATATGGCCTTGTGTGTAGGAAGCACAGTTCTTTTGTTCTGAGCAAGCTCACTGTTCGGACCCCATAGGAAACACAGTAGAGTAGAAGAGTGCTCTTTTCTCAAAAGCAGAGTGTGTTTTTTGTAAGGCAAGTTATCATTTGTTTCCCAGTCCTAAATGGAGTTGAATCACATGCGGTTTCTGGTCCTACGAGGAAGAGTTGTTTTCTGGTAAGGAAAGTCACTATTGTGCTCCCTTTGCCATATACAGTGCAAATAGCACTCGCGTCTGTTCCAAGCAAGTACAGTGTATCTGACTGACGAGGAGCTACTGTTTTTGTCAGTTTCCTAAGCAGAGTTGAACTAGATATGGTCCATGTGTGTAGGAAGCACAGTTCTTTGTTATGAGCAAGCTCTCTGTTTGGACCCCATAGGAAACACAGTAGAGTAGAAGAGTGCTCTTTTCTCAAAAGCAGAGAGTGTTTCATGTAAGGCAAGCTAGCATTTGTTTCCCAGTCCTAAACGGAGTTGAATCACATGCAGTTTCTGGTCCTACGAGCAAGAGTTGTTTTCTTTTAAAGAAAGTCACTATTGCGCTCCCATTGCCATACACAGTGCAAATAGCACTGGCGTCTGTTCCCAGCAAGTACAGTGTATTGGACTGAAGAGGAGCTACTGTTCTTGTCAGTTTCCTAAGCAGAGTTGAACTAGATATGGCCCGTGTGTAGGAAGCACAGTTCTTTTGTTCTGAGCAAGCTCACTGTTCTGGCCCTATAGGAAACACAGTAGAGTAGAAGAGTGCTCTTTTCTCTAAAGCAGATTGTGTTTCTTGTAAGGTGAGCTAGCGTTTGTTTCCCAGTCCTAAATGGAGTTGAATCACATGCAGTTTCTGGTCCTACGAGCAAGAGTTGTTTTATGATAAGAATAGTCACTATTGCGCTGCCATTGTCATACACAGGACAAACAGCAGTGGCGTCTGTTCCCAGCAGTACAGTGTATTGGACTGAAGAGGAGCTACTGTTCTTGTCAGGTTCCTAAGCAGAATTGAACTAGATATGGCTGTGTGTGTAGGAAGCACAGTTCTTTTGTTTTGAGAAAGCTCACTGTTCTGGCCCCATAGGAAACACAGTAGAGTAGAAGAGTGCTCTTTTCTCTAAAGCAGAGTGTGTTTCTTGTAAGGCGAGCTAGCGTTTGTTTCCCAGACCTAAATGGAGTTGAGTCACATGCAGTTTTTTGTCCTACGAGCAAGAGTTGTTTTCTGGTAAGACGAGTCACTATTGTGCTCCAATTGCCATACACAGTGCAAATAGCACTCGCATATCTTGCCCGCAAGTACAGTGTATTGGACTGATGAGGAGCTACTGTTCTTGTCAGTTTCCTAAGCAGAGTTGAACTAGATATGGTAGATGTGTGTAGGAAGCACAGTTCTTTTGTTCTGAGCAAGCTCACTGTTTGGACCCCATAGGAAACACAGTAGAGTAGAAGAGTGCTCTTTTCTCAGAAGCAGAGCGTGTTTCTTGTAAGGCGAGCTAGCATTTGTTTCCCAGTCCTAAATGGCTTTGAATCACATGCAGTGTGTGGTCCTACGAGCAAGAGTTGTTTTCTGGTAAGGAAAGTCACTATTGCGCTCCCTTTGCCATACACAGTGCAAATAGCACTCGCGTATGTTCGCAGCAAGTACAGTGTATCAGACTGAAGAGGAGCTACTGTTCTTGTCAGTTTCCTAAGCAGAGTTGAACTAGATATGGTCCATGTGTTTTGGAAGCACAGTTCTTTTTTCTGAGCAATCTCACTGTTTGGACCCCATAGGAAACACAGTAGAGTAGAAGAGTACTCTTTTTGAAAAGCAGAGAGTGTTTCATGTAAGGCGAGCTAGCATTTGTTTCCCAGTCCTAAATGGAGTTGAATCACATGCAGTTTCTGGTCCTACGAGCAAGAGTTGTTTTCTGGTAAGGAAAGTCACTATTGCGCTCCCATTGCCATACACAGTGCAAATAGCACTGGCGTCTGTTCCCAGCAAGTACAGTGTATTGGACTGAAGAGGAGCTACTGTTCTTGTCAGTTTCCTAAGCAGAGTTGAACTAGATAAGGACCGTGTGTGTAGAAAGCACAGTTCTTATGTTCTGAGCAAGCTCACTGTTCTGGCCCTATAGGAAACACAGTAGAGTAGAAGAGTGCTCTTTTCTCAAAAGCAGAGTGTGTTTCTTGTAAGGCGAGCTAGCGTGTGTTTCCTAGTCCTAAATGAAGTTGAATCACATGCAGTTTCTGGTACTACGAACAAGAGTTGTTTTCTGGTAAGAAAAGTCACTATTGCGCTCCCATTGACATACACAGGGCAAATAGCACTCGCGTCTTTTCCCAGCAAGTACAGTGTATTGGACTGAATAGGAGCTACTGTTCTTATCAGTTTCCTAAGCATAGTTGAACTACATATGGTCCTTGTGTGTAGGAAGCACAGTTCTTTGGTTCTGAGCAAGCTCACTGTTTGGACCCCATAGGAAACACAGTAGAGTAGAAGAGTGCTCTTTTCTCTAAAGCAGAGTGTGTTTCTTGTAAGGCGAGCTAGCATTTGTTTCCCAGTCCTAAACGGAGTTGAATCACATGCAGTTTCTGGTCCTACGAGCAAGAGTTGTTTTCTGGTAAGGAAATTCACTATTGCGCTCCCATTGCCATACACAGTGCAAATATCACTCGCATCTGTTCCCAGCAAGTACAGTGAATCGGACTGAAGAGTAGCTACTGTTCTTGTCAGTTTCCTAAGCAGAGTTGAACTAGATATGTCCCGTGTGTAGGAAGCACAGTTCTTTTGTTCTGAGCAAGCTCACTGTACTGGCCCTATAGGAAACACAGTAGAGTAGAAGAGTGCTCTTTTCTCTAAAGCAGAGTGTGTTTCTTGTAAGGCGAGCTAGCGTTTGTTTCCCAGACCTAAATGGAGTTGAGTCACATGCAGTTTTTTGTCCTACGAGCAAGAGTTGTTTTCTGGTAAGACGAGTCACTATTGTGCTCCAATTGCCATACACAGTGCAAATAGCACTCGCATATCTTGCCCGCAAGTACAGTGTATTGGACTGATGAGGAGCTACTGTTCTTGTCAGTTTCCTAAGCAGAGTTGAACTAGATATGGTAGATGTGTGTAGGAAGCACAGTTCTTTTGTTCTGAGCAAGCTCACTGTTTGGACCCCATTGGAAACACAGTAGAGTAGAAGAGTGCTGTTTTCTCAGAAGCAGAGCGTGTTTCTTGTAAGGCGAGCTAGCATTTGTTTCCCAGTCCTAAATGGCGTTGAATCACATGCAGTGTGTGGTCCTACGAACAAGAGTTGTTTTCTGGTAAGGAAAGTCACTATTGCGCTCCCTTTGCCATACACAGTGCAAATAGCACTCGCGTATGTTCGCAGCAAGTACAGTGTATCAGACTGAAGAGGAGCTACTGTTCTTGTCAGTTTCCTAAGCAGAGTTGAACTAGATATGGTCCATGTGTGTAGGAAGCACAGTTCTTTTTTCTGAGCAAGCTCACTGTTTGGACCCCATAGGAAACACAGTAGAGTAGAAGAGTACTCTTTTTCAAAAGCAGAGAGTGTTTCATGTAAGGCGAGCTAGCATTTGTTTCCCAGTCCTAAATGGAGTTGAATCACATGCAGTTTCTGGTCCTACGAGCAAGAGTTGTTTTCTGGTAAGGAAAGTCACTATTGCGCTCCCATTGCCATACACAGTGCAAATAGCACTGGCGTCTGTTCCCAGCAAGTACAGTGTATTGGACTGAAGAGGAGCTACTGTTCTTGTCAGTTTCCTAAGCAGAGTTGAACTAGATAAGGACCGTGTGTGTAGAAAGCACAGTTCTTATGTTCTGAGCAAGCTCACTGTTCTGGCCCTATAGGAAACACAGTAGAGTAGAAGAGTGCTCTTTTCTCAAAAGCAGAGTGTGTTTCTTGTAAGGCGAGCTAGCGTGTGTTTCCTAGTCCTAAATGAAGTTGAATCACATGCAGTTTCTGGTACTACGAACAAGAGTTGTTTTCTGGTAAGAAAAGTCACTATTGCGCTCCCATTGACATACACAGGGCAAATAGCACTCGCGTCTTTTCCCAGCAAGTACAGTGTATTGGACTGAATAGGAGCTACTGTTCTTATCAGTTTCCTAAGCAGAGTTGAACTACATATGGTCCTTGTGTGTAGGAAGCACAGTTCTTTGGTTCTGAGCAAGCTCACTGTTTGGACCCCATAGGAAACACAGTAGAGTAGAAGAGTGCTCTTTTCTCTAAAGCAGAGTGTGTTTCTTGTAAGGCGAGCTAGCATTTGTTTCCCAGTCCTAAACGGAGTTGAATCACATGCAGTTTCTGGTCCTACGAGCAAGAGTTGTTTTCTGGTAAGGAAATTCACTATTGCGCTCCCATTGCCATACACAGTGCAAATATCACTCGCATCTGTTCCCAGCAAGTACAGTGAATCGGACTGAAGAGTAGCTACTGTTCTTGTCAGTTTCCTAAGCAGAGTTGAACTAGATATGTCCCGTGTGTAGGAAGCACAGTTCTTTTGTTCTGAGCAAGCTCACTGTACTGGCCCTATAGGAAACACAGTAGAGTAGAAGAGTGCTCTTTTCTCTAAAGCAGAGTGTGTTTCTTGTAAGGCGAGCTAGCGTTTGTTTCCCAGACCTAAATGGAGTTGAGTCACATGCAGTTTTTTGTCCTACGAGCAAGAGTTGTTTTCTGGTAAGACGAGTCACTATTGTGCTCCAATTGCCATACACAGTGCAAATAGCACTCGCATATCTTGCCCGCAAGTACAGTGTATTGGACTGATGAGGAGCTACTGTTCTTGTCAGTTTCCTAAGCAGAGTTGAACTAGATATGGTAGATGTGTGTAGGAAGCACAGTTCTTTTGTTCTGAGCAAGCTCACTGTTTGGACCCCATTGGAAACACAGTAGAGTAGAAGAGTGCTCTTTTCTCAGAAGCAGAGCGTGTTTCTTGTAAGGCGAGCTAGCATTTGTTTCCCAGTCCTAAATGGCGTTGAATCACATGCAGTGTGTGGTCCTACGAGCAAGAGTTGTTTTCTGGTAAGGAAAGTCACTATTGCGCTCCCTTTGCCATACACAGTGCAAATAGCACTCGCGTATGTTCGCAGCAAGTACAGTGTATCAGACTGAAGAGGAGCTACTGTTCTTGTCAGTTTCCTAAGCAGAGTTGAACTAGATATGGTCCATGTGTGTAGGAAGCACAGTTCTTTGTTCTGAGCAAGGTCACTGTTTGGACCCCATAGGAAACACAGTAGAGTAGAAGAGTGCTCTTTTCTCAAAAGCAGAGAGTGTTTCATGTAAGGCGAGCTAGCATTTGTTTCGCAGTCCTAAATGGAGTTGAATCACATGCAGTTTCTGGTCCTACGAGCAAGAGTTGTTTTCTGGTAAGGAAAGTCACTATTGCGCTCCCATTGCCATACACAGTGCAAATAGCACTGGCGTCTGTTCCCAGCAAGTACAGTGTATTGGACTGAAGAGGAGCTACTGTTCTTGTCAGTTTCCTAAGCAGAGTTGAACTAGATAAGGACCGTGTGTGTAGATAGCACAGTTCTTATGTTCTGAGCAAGCTCACTGTTCTGGCCCTATAGGAAACACAGTAGAGTAGAAGAGTGCTCTTTTCTCAAAAGCAGAGTGTGTTTCTTGTAAGGCGAGCTAGCGTGTGTTTCCTAGTCCTAAATGAAGTTGAATCACATGCAGTTTCTGGTACTACGAACAAGAGTTGTTTTCTGGTAAGGAAAGTCACTATTGCGCTCCCATTGACATACACAGGGCAAATAGCACTCGCGTCTTTTCCCAGCAAGTACAGTGTATTGGACTGAATAGGAGCTACTGTTCTTATCAGTTTCCTAAGCAGAGTTGAACTACATATGGTCCTTGTGTGTAGGAAGCACAGTTCTTTGGTTCTGAGCAAGCTCACTGTTTGGACCCCATAGGAAACACAGTAGAGTAGAAGAGTGTTCTTTTCTCTAAAGCAGAGTGTGTTTCTTGTAAGGCGAGCTAGCATTTGTTTCCCAGTCCTAAACGGAGTTGAATCACATGCAGTTTCTGGTCCTACGAGCAAGAGTTGTTTTCTGGTAAGGAAATTCACTATTGCGCTCCCATTGCCATACACAGTGCAAATATCACTCGCATCTGTTCCCAGCAAGTACAGTGAATCGGACTGAAGAGTAGCTACTGTTCTTGTCAGTTTCCTAAGCAGAGTTGAACTTGATATGGCCCGTGTGTAGGAAGCACAGTTTTTTTGTTCTGAGCAAGCTCACTGTTCTGGCCCTATAGGAAACACAGTAGAGTAGAAGAGTGCTCTTTTCTCTAAAGCAGAGTGTGTTTCTTGTAAGGCGAGCTAGCGTTTTTTTCCCAGACCTAAATGGAGTTGAGTCACATGCAGTTTTTTGTCCTACGAGCAAGAGTTGTTTTCTGGTAAGACGAGTCACTATTGTGCTCGAATTGCCATACACAGTGCAAATAGCACTCGCATATCTTGCCCGCAAGTACAGTGTATTGGACTGATGAGGAGCTACTGTTCTTGTCAGTTTCCTAAGCAGAGTTGAACTAGATATGGTAGATGTGTGTAGGAAGCAGAGTTCTTTTGTTCTGAGCAAGCTCACTGTTTGGACCCCATAGGAAACACAGTAGAGTAGAAGAGTGCTCTTTTCTCAGAAGCAGAGCGTGTTTCTTGTAAGGCGAGCTAGCATTTGTTTCCCAGTCCTAAATGGCGTTGAATCACATTCAGTGTGTGGTCCTACGAGCAAGAGTTGTTTTCTGGTAAGGAAAGTCACTATTGCGCTCCCTTTGCCATACACAGTGCAAATAGCACTCGCGTATGTTCGCAGCAAGTACAGTGTATCAGACTGAAGAGGAGCTACTGTTCTTGTCAGTTTCCTAAGCAGAGTTGAACTAGATATGGTCCATGTGTGTAGGAAGCACAGTTCTTTGTTCTGAGCAAGGTCACTGTTTGGACCCCATAGGAAACACAGTAGGGTAGAAGAGTGCTCTTTTCTCAAAAGCAGAGAGTGTTTCATATAAGGCGAGCTAGCATTTGTTTCCCAGTCCTAAATGGAGTTGAATCACATGCAGTTTCTGGTCCTACGAGCAAGAGTTGTTTTCTGGTAAGGAAAGTCACTATTGCGCTCCCATTGCCATACACAGTGCAAATAGCACTCGCGTCTGTTCTCAGCAAGAACAGTGTATCGGACTGAAGAGGAGCTACTGTTCTTGTCAGTTTCCTAAGCAGAGTTGAACAAGATATGGTCCATGTGTGTACGAAGCACAGTTCTTTTGTTCTGAGCAAGCTCACTGTTCTGGCCCTATAGGAAACACAGTAGAGTAGAAGAGTGCTCTTTTCTCTAAAGCAGAGTGTGTTTCTTGTAAGGCGGGCTCACGTTTGTTTCCCAGTCCTAAATGGAGTTGAGTCACAGACAGTTTTTGGTCCTACGAGCAAGAGTTGTTTTCTGGTAAGAAGAGTCACTATTGCGCTCCAAATGCCATACACAGTGCAAATAGCACTCGCGTCTGTTCCCAGCAAATACAGTGTATTGGACTGAATAGGAGCTACTGTTCTTGTCAGTTTCCTAAGCAGAGTTGAACTAGATATGGCCGTGTTTGTAGGAAGCACAGTTCTTTTGTTCTGAGCAAGCTCACTGTTCGGACCCAATAGGAAACACAGTAGAGTAGAAGAGTGCTCTTTTCTCAAAAGCAAAGTGTTTTTTTTGTAAGGCAAGCTATCATTTGTTTCCCAGTCCTAAATGGAGTTGAATCACATGCAGTTTCTGGTCCTACGAGCAAGAGTTGTTTTTTGGTAAGGAAAGTCACTATTGTGCTCCCTTTGACACACACAGTGCAAATAGCACTCTCATCTGTTCCCAGCAAGTACAGTGTATCGGACTGAAGAGGAGCTACTCTTCTTGTCAGTTTCCTAAGCAGATTTGAACTAGATATGGCCCGTGTGTAGGAAGCACAGTTCTTTTGTTCTGAGCAAGCTCACTGTTCTGGCCCTATAGGAAACACAGTAGAGTAGAAGAGTGCTCTTTTCTCTAAAGCAGATTGTATTTCTTGTAAGGTGAGCTAGCATTTGTTTCCCAGTCCTAAATGGAGTTGAATCACATGCAGTTTCTGGTCCTACGAGCAAGAGTTGTTTTCTGGTAAGGAAAGTCACTATTGCGCTCCCATTGCCATACACAGGACAAATAGCACTGGCATCTGTTCGCAGCAACTACAGTGTATTGGACTGAAGAGGATCTACTGTCCTTGTCAGGTTCCTAAGCAGAATTGAACTAGATGTGGCCGTGTGTGTAGGAAGCACAGTTCTTTTGTTCTGAGCAAGCTCACTGTTCGGACCCAAATGGAAACACAGTAGAGTAGAAGGGTGCTCTTTTCTCTAAATCAGAGTGTGTTTCTTGTAAGGCGAGCTAGCGTTTGTTTCCCAGTCCTAAATGGAGTGGAATCACATGCAGTTTCTGTCCTAAGAGCAAGAGTTGTTTTATGGTAAAAATAGTCACTATTGTGCTGCCATTGCCACACACAGGACAAATAGCACTGGCGTCTGTTCGCAGCAAGTATAGTGTATTGGACTGAAGAGGATCTACTGTTCTTGTTAGGTTCCTAAGCAGAATTGAACTAGATATGGCCTTGTGTGTAGGAAGCACAGTTCTTTTGTTCTGAGCAAGCTCACTGTTCGGACCCCATAGGAAACACAGTAGAGTAGAAGAGTGCTCTTTTCTCAAAAGCAGAGTGTGTTTTTTGTAAGGCAAGTTATCATTTGTTTCCCAGTCCTAAATGGAGTTGAATCACATGCAGTTTCTGGTCCTACGAGGAAGAGTTGTTTTCTGGTAAGGAAATTCACTATTGTGCTCCCTTTGCCATACACAGTGCAAATAGCACTCGCGTCTGTTCCAAGCAAGTACAGTGTATCTGACTGACGAGGAGCTACTGTTTTTGTCAGTTTCCTAAGCAGAGTTGAACTAGATATGGTCCATGTGTGTAGGAAGCACAGTTCTTTGTTATGAGCAAGCTCTCTGTTTGGACCCCATAGGAAACACAGTAGAGTAGAAGAGTGCTCTTTTCTCAAAAGCAGAGAGTGTTTCATGTAAGGCAAGCTAGCATTTGTTTCCCAGTCCTAAACGGAGTTGAATCACATGCAGTTTCTGGTCCTACGAGCAAGAGTTGTTTTCTTTTAAAGAAAGTCACTATTGCGCTCCCATTGCCATACACAGTGCAAATAGCACTGGCGTCTGTTCCCAGCAAGTACAGTGTATTGGACTGAAGAGGAGCTACTGTTCTTGTCAGTTTCCTAAGCAGAGTTGAACTAGATATGGCCCGTGTGTAGGAAGCACAGTTCTTTTGTTCTGAGCAAGCTCACTGTTCTGGCCCTATAGGAAACACAGTAGAGTAGAAGAGTGCTCTTTTCTCTAAAGCAGATTGTGTTTCTTGTAAGGTGAGCTAGCGTTTGTTTCCCAGTCCTAAATGGAGTTGAATCACATGCAGTTTCTGGTCCTACGAGCAAGAGTTGTTTTATGATAAGAATAGTCACTATTGCGCTGCCATTGTCATACACAGGACAAATAGCAGTGGCGTCTGTTCCCAGCAGTACAGTGTATTGGACTGAAGAGGAGCTACTGTTCTTGTCAGGTTCCTAAGCAGAATTGAACTAGATATGGCTGTGTGTGTAGGAAGCACAGTTCTTTTGTTTTGAGAAAGCTCACTGTTCTGGCCCCATAGGAAACACAGTAGAGTAGAAGAGTGCTCTTTTCTCTAAAGCAGAGTGTGTTTCTTGTAAGGCGAGCTAGCGTTTGTTTCCCAGACCTAAATGGAGTTGAGTCACATGCAGTTTTTTGTCCTACGAGCAAGAGTTGTTTTCTGGTAAGACGAGTCACTATTGTGCTCCAATTGCCATACACAGTGCAAATAGCACTCGCATATCTTGCCCGCAAGTACAGTGTATTGGACTGATGAGGAGCTACTGTTCTTGTCAGTTTCCTAAGCAGAGTTGAACTAGATATGGTAGATGTGTGTAGGAAGCACAGTTCTTTTGTTCTGAGCAAGCTCACTGTTTGGACCCCATAGGAAACACAGTAGAGTAGAAGAGTGCTCTTTTCTCAGAAGCAGAGCGTGTTTCTTGTAAGGCGAGCTAGCATTTGTTTCCCAGTCATAAATGGCGTTGAATCACTTGCAGTGTGTGGTCCTACGAGCAAGAGTTGTTTTCTGGTAAGGAAAGTCACTATTGCGCTCCCTTTGCCATACACAGTGCAAATAGCACTCGCGTATGTTCGCAGCAAGTACAGTGTAACAGACTGAAGAGGAGCTACTGTTCTTGTCAGTTTCCTAAGCAGAGTTGAACTAGATATGGTCCATGTGTGTAGGAAGCACAGATCTTTTTTCTGAGCAAGCTCACTGTTTGGACCCCATAGGAAACACAGTAGAGTAGAAGAGTGCTCTTTTCTCAAAAGCAGAGAGTGTTTCATGTAAGGCGAGCTAGCATTTGTTTCCCAGTCCTAAATAGAGTTGAATCACATGCAGTTTCTGGTCCTACGAGCAAGAGTTGTTTTCTGGTAAGGAAAGTCACTATTGCGCTCCCATTGCCATACACAGTGCAAATAGCACTGGCGTCTGTTCCCAGCAAGTACAGTGTATTGGACTGAAGAGGAGCTACTGTTCTTGTCAGTTTCCTAAGCAGAGTTGAACTAGATAAGGACCGTGTGTAGAAAGCACAGTTCTTATGTTCTGAGCAAGCTCACTGTTCTGGCCCTATAGGAAACACAGTAGAGTAGAAGAGTGCTCTTTTCTCTAAAGCAGATTGTGTTTCTTGTAAGGTGAGCTAGCGTTTGTTTCCCAGTCCTAAATGGAGTTGAATCACATGCAGTTTCTGGTCCTACGAGCAAGAGTTGTTTTATGATAAGAATAGTCACTATTGCGCTGAGATTGTCATACACAGGGCAAATAGCACTCGCGTCTTTTCCCAGCAAGTACAGTGTATTGGACTGAATAGGAGCTACTGTTCTTATCAGTTTCCTAAGCAGAGTTGAACTACATATGGTCCTTGTGTGTAGGAAGCACAGTTCTTTGGTTCTGAGCAAGCTCACTGTTTGGACCCCATAGGAAACACAGTAGAGTAGAAGAGTGCTCTTTTCTCTAAAGCAGAGTGTGTTTCTTGTAAGGCGAGCTAGCGTTTGTTTCCCAGTCCTAAACGGAGTTGAGTCACATGCAGTTTCTGGTCCTACGAGCAAGAGTTGTTTACTGGTAAGGAAATTCACTATTGCGCTCCCATTGCCATACACAGTGCAAATATCACTCGCATCTGTTCCCAGCAAGTACAGTGAATCGGACTGAAGAGTAGCTACTGTTCTTGTCAGTTTCCTAAGCAGAGTTGAACTACGTATGGTAGATGTGTGTAGGAAGCACAGTTCTTTTGTTCTGAGCAAGCTCACTGTTCTGGCCCTATAGGAAACACAGTAGAGTAGAAGAGTGCTCTTTTCTCTAAAGCAGATTGTGTTTCTTGTAAGGTGAGCTAGCATTTGTTTCCCAGTCCTAAATGGAGTTGAATCACATGCAGTTTCTGGTCCTACGAGCAAGAGTTGTTTTCTGGTAAGGAAAGTCACTATTGCGCTGCCATTGTCATACACAGGGCAAATAGCACTCCCGTATGTTCGCAGCAAGTACAGTGTATCAGACTGAAGAGGAGCTACTGTTCTTGTCAGTTTCCTAAGCAGAATTGAACTAGATATGGCCGTGTGTGTAGGAAGCACAGTTCTTTTTTCTGAGCAAGCTCACTGTTTGGACCCCATAGGAAAAACAGTAGAGTAGAAGAGTGCTCTTTTCTCAAAAGCAGAGAGTGTTTCATGTAAGGCGAGCTAGCATTTGTTTCCCAGTCCTAAATGGAGTTGAATCACATGCAGTTTCTGGTCCTACGAGCAAGAGTTGTTTTCTGGTAAGGAAAGTCACTATTGCGCTCCCATTGCCATACACAGTGCAAATAGCACTGGCGTCTGTTCCCAGCAAGTACAGTGTATTGGACTGAAGAGGAGCTACTGTTCTTGTCAGTTTCCTAAGCAGAGTTGAACTAGATAAGGACCGTGTGTGTAGAAAGCACAGTTCTTATGTTCTGAGCAAGCTCACTGTTCTGGCCCTATAGGAAACACAGTAGAGTAGAAGAGTGGTCTTTTCTCAAAAGCAGAGTGTGTTTCTTGTAAGGCGAGCTAGCGTGTGTTTCCTAGTCCTAAATGAAGTTGAATCACATGCAGTTTCTGGTACTACGAACAAGAGTTGTTTTCTGGTAAGGAAAGTCACTATTGCGCTCCCATTGACATACACAGGGCAAATAGCACTCGCGTCTTTTCCCAGCAAGTACAGTGTATTGGACTGAATAGGAGCTACTGTTCTTATCAGTTTCCTAAGCATAGTTGAACTACATATGGTCCTTGTGTGTAGGAAGCACAGTTCTTTGGTTCTGAGCAAGCTCACTGTTTGGACCCCATAGGAAACACAGTAGAGTAGAAGAGTGCTCTTTTCTCTAAAGCAGAGTGTGTTTCTTGTAAGGCGAGCTAGCATTTGTTTCCCAGTCCTAAACGGAGTTGAATCACATGCAGTTTCTGGTCCTACGAGCAAGAGTTGTTTTCTGGTAAGGAAATTCACTATTGCGCTCCCATTGCCATACACAGTGCAAATATCACTCGCATCTGTTCCCAGCAAATACAGTGAATCGGACTGAAGAGTAGCTACTGTTCTTGTCAGTTTCCTAAGCAGAGTTGAACTAGATATGGCCCGTGTGTAGGAAGCACAGTTCTTTTGTTCTGAGCAAGCTCACTGTTCTGGCCCTATAGGAAACACAGTAGAGTAGAAGAGTGCTCTTTTCTCTAAAGCAGATTGTGTTTCTTGTAAGGTGAGCTAGCGTTTGTTTCCCAGTCCTAAATGGAGTTGAATCACATGCAGTTTCTGGTCCTACGAGCAAGAGTTGTTTTTTGATAAGAATAGTCACTATTGCGCTGCCATTGTCATACACAGGACAAATAGCACTGGCGTCTGCTCCCAGCAGTACAGTGTATTGGACTGAAGAGGAGCTACTGTTCTTGTCAGGTTCCTAAGCAGAATTGAACTAGATATGGCCGTGTGTGTAGGAAGCACAGTTCTTTGTTCTGAGCAAGCTCACTGTTTGGACCCCATAGGAAACACAGTAGAGTAGAAGAGTGCTCTTTTCTCAAAAGCAGAGAGTGTTTCATGTAAGGCGAGCTAGCATTTGTTTCCCAGTCCTAAATGGAGTTGAATCACATGCAGTTTCTGGTCCTACGAGCAAGTGTTGTTTTCTGGTAAGGAAAGTCACTATTGCGCTCCCATTGCCATACACAGTGCAAATAGCACTGGCGTCTGTTCCCAGCAAGTACAGTGTATTGGACTGAAGAGGAGCTACTGTTCTTGTCAGTTTCCTAAGCAGAGTTGAACTAGATAAGGACCGTGTGTGTAGAAAGCACAGTTCTTATGTTCTGAGCAAGCTCACTGTTCTGGCCCTATAGGAAACACAGTAGAGTAGAAGAGTGCTCTTTTCTCAAAAGCAGAGTGTGTTTCTTGTAAGGCGAGCTAGCGTGTGTTTCCTAGTCCTAAATGAAGTTGAATCACATGCAGTTTCTGGTACTACGAACAAGAGTTGTTTTCTGTTAAGGAAAGTCACTATTGCGCTCCCATTGACATACACAGGGCAAATAGCACTCGCGTCTTTTCCCAGCAAGTACAGTGAATCGGACTGAAGAGTAGCTACTGTTCTTGTCAGTTTCCTAAGCAGAGTTGAACTAGATATGGCCCGTGTGTAGGAAGCACAGTTCTTTTGTTCTGAGCAAGCTCACTGTTCTGGCCCTATAGGAAACACAGTAGAGTAGAAGAGTGCTCTTTTCTCTAAAGCAGAGTGTGTTTCTTGTGAGGCGAGCTAGCGTTTGTTTCCCAGACCTAAATGGAGTTGAGTCACATGCAGTTTTTTGTCCTACGAGCAAGAGTTGTTTTCTGGTAAGACGAGTCACTATTGTGCTCCAATTGCCATACACAGTGCAAATAGCACTCGCATATCTTGCCCGCAAGTACAGTGTATTGGACTGATGAGGAGCTACTGTTCTTGTCAGTTTCCTAAGCAGAGTTGAACTAGATATGGTAGATGTGTGTAGGAAGCACAGTTCTTTTGTTCTGAGCAAGCTCACTGTTTGGACCCCATAGGAAACACAGTAGAGTAGAAGAGTGCTCTTTTCTCAGAAGCAGAGCGTGTTTCTTGTAAGGCGAGCTAGCATTTGTTTCCCAGTCCTAAATGGCGTTGAATCACATGCAGTGTGTGGTCCTACGAGCAAGAGTTGTTTTCTGGTAAGGAAAGTCACTATTGCGCTCCCTTTGCCATACACAGTGCAAATAGCACTCGCGTATGTTCGCAGCAAGTACAGTGTATCAGACTGAAGAGGAGCTACTGTTCTTGTCAGTTTCCTAAGCAGAGTTGAACTAGATATGGTCCATGTGTGTAGGAAGCACAGTTCTTTGTTCTGAGCAAGGTCACTGTTTGGACCCCATAGGAAACACAGTAGAGTAGAAGAGTGCTCTTTTCTCAAAAGCAGAGAGTGTTTCATATAAGGCGAGCTAGCATTTGTTTCCCAGTCCTAAATGGAGTTGAATCACATGCAGTTTCTGGTCCTACGAGCAAGAGTTGTTTTCTGGTAAGGAAAGTCACTATTGCGCTCCCATTGCCATACACAGTGCAAATAGCACTGGCGTCTGTTCCCAGCAAGTACAGTGTATTGGACTGAAGAGGAGCTACTGTTCTTGTCAGTTTCCTAAGCAGAGTTGAACTAGATAAGGACCGTGTGTGTAGAAAGCACAGTTCTTATGTTCTGAGCAAGCTCACTGTTCTGGCCCTATAGGAAACACAGTAGAGTAGAAGAGTGGTCTTTTCTCAAAAGCAGAGTGTGTTTCTTGTAAGGCGAGCTAGCGTGTGTTTCCTAGTCCTAAATGAAGTTGAATCACATGCAGTTTCTGGTACTACGAACAAGAGTTGTTTTCTGGTAAGGAAAGTCACTATTGCGCTCCCATTGACATACACAGGGCAAATAGCACTCGCGTCTTTTCCCAGCAAGTACAGTGTATTGGACTGAATAGGAGCTACTGTTCTTATCAGTTTCCTAAGCAGAGTTGAACTACATATGGTCCTTGTGTGTAGGAAGCACAGTTCTTTGGTTCTGAGCAAGCTCACTGTTTGGACCCCATAGGAAACACAGTAGAGTAGAAGAGTGCTCTTTTCTCTAAAGCAGAGTGTGTTTCTTGTAAGGCGAGCTAGCATTTGTTTCCCAGTCCTAAACGGAGTTGAATCACATGCAGTTTCTGGTCCTACGAGCAAGAGTTGTTTTCTGGTAAGGAAATTCACTATTGCGCTCCCATTGCCATACACAGTGCAAATATCACTCGCATCTGTTCCCAGCAAATACAGTGAATCGGACTGAAGAGTAGCTACTGTTCTTGTCAGTTTCCTAAGCAGAGTTGAACTAGATATGGCCCGTGTGTAGGAAGCACAGTTCTTTTGTTCTGAGCAAGCTCACTGTTCTGGCCCTATAGGAAACACAGTAGAGTAGAAGAGTGCTCTTTTCTCTAAAGCAGATTGTGTTTCTTGTAAGGTGAGCTAGCGTTTGTTTCCCAGTCCTAAATGGAGTTGAATCACATGCAGTTTCTGGTCCTACGAGCAAGAGTTGTTTTTTGATAAGAATAGTCACTATTGCGCTGCCATTGTCATACACAGGACAAATAGCACTGGCGTCTGCTCCCAGCAGTACAGTGTATTGGACTGAAGAGGAGCTACTGTTCTTGTCAGGTTCCTAAGCAGAATTGAACTAGATATGGCCGTGTGTGTAGGAAGCACAGTTCTTTGTTCTGAGCAAGCTCACTGTTTGGACCCCATAGGAAACACAGTAGAGTAGAAGAGTGCTCTTTTCTCAAAAGCAGAGAGTGTTTCATGTAAGGCGAGCTAGCATTTGTTTCCCAGTCCTAAATGGAGTTGAATCACATGCAGTTTCTGGTCCTACGAGCAAGTGTTGTTTTCTGGTAAGGAAAGTCACTATTGCGCTCCCATTGCCATACACAGTGCAAATAGCACTGGCGTCTGTTCCCAGCAAGTACAGTGTATTGGACTGAAGAGGAGCTACTGTTCTTGTCAGTTTCCTAAGCAGAGTTGAACTAGATAAGGACCGTGTGTGTAGAAAGCACAGTTCTTATGTTCTGAGCAAGCTCACTGTTCTGGCCCTATAGGAAACACAGTAGAGTAGAAGAGTGCTCTTTTCTCAAAAGCAGAGTGTGTTTCTTGTAAGGCGAGCTAGCGTGTGTTTCCTAGTCCTAAATGAAGTTGAATCACATGCAGTTTCTGGTACTACGAACAAGAGTTGTTTTCTGTTAAGGAAAGTCACTATTGCGCTCCCATTGACATACACAGGGCAAATAGCACTCGCGTCTTTTCCCAGCAAGTACAGTGAATCGGACTGAAGAGTAGCTACTGTTCTTGTCAGTTTCCTAAGCAGAGTTGAACTAGATATGGCCCGTGTGTAGGAAGCACAGTTCTTTTGTTCTGAGCAAGCTCACTGTTCTGGCCCTATAGGAAACACAGTAGAGTAGAAGAGTGCTCTTTTCTCTAAAGCAGAGTGTGTTTCTTGTGAGGCGAGCTAGCGTTTGTTTCCCAGACCTAAATGGAGTTGAGTCACATGCAGTTTTTTGTCCTACGAGCAAGAGTTGTTTTCTGGTAAGACGAGTCACTATTGTGCTCCTATTGCCATACACAGTGCAAATAGCACTCGCATATCTTGCCCGCAAGTACAGTGTATTGGACTGATGAGGAGCTACTGTTCTTGTCAGTTTCCTAAGCAGAGTTGAACTAGATATGGTAGATGTGTGTAGGAAGCACAGTTCTTTTGTTCTGAGCAAGCTCACTGTTTGGACCCCATAGGAAACACAGTAGAGTAGAAGGAGTGCTCTTTTCTCAGAAGCAGAGCGTGTTTCTTGTAAGGCGAGCTAGCATTTGTTTCCCAGTCCTAAATGGCGTTGAATCACATGCAGTGTGTGGTCCTACGAGCAAGAGTTGTTTTCTGGTAAGGAAAGTCACTATTGCGCTCCCTTTGCCATACACAGTGCAAATAGCACTCGCGTATGTTCGCAGCAAGTACAGTGTATCAGACTGAAGAGGAGCTACTGTTCTTGTCAGTTTCCTAAGCAGAGTTGAACTAGATATGGTCCATGTGTGTAGGAAGCACAGTTCTTTGTTCTGAGCAAGGTCACTGTTTGGACCCCATAGGAAACACAGTAGAGTAGAAGAGTGCTCTTTTCTCAAAAGCAGAGAGTGTTTCATATAAGGCGAGCTAGCATTTGTTTCCCAGTCCTAAATGGAGTTGAATCACATGCAGTTTCTGGTCCTACGAGCAAGAGTTGTTTTCTGGTAAGGAAAGTCACTATTGCGCTCCCATTGCATACACAGTGCAAATAGCACTGCGTCTGTTCCCAGCAAGTACAGTGTATTGGACTGAGAGGAGCTACTGTTCTTGTCAGTTTCCTAAGAGCAGAGTTGAACTAGATAAGGACCGTGTGTGTAGAAAGCACAGTTCTTATGTTCTGAGCAAGCTCACTGTTCTGGCCCTATAGGAAACACAGTAGAGTAGAAGAGTGGTCTTTTCTCAAAAGCAGAGTGTGTTTCTTGTAAGGCGAGCTAGCGTGTGTTTCCTAGTCCTAAATGAAGTTGAATCACATGCAGTTTCTGGTACTACGAACAAGAGTTGTTTTCTGGTAAGGAAAGTCACTATTGCGCTCCCATTGACATACACAGGGCAAATAGCACTCGCGTCTTTTCCCAGCAAGTACAGTGTATTGGACTGAATAGGAGCTACTGTTCTTATCAGTTTCCTAAGCAGAGTTGAACTACATATGGTCCTTGTGTGTAGGAAGCACAGTTCTTTGGTTCTGAGCAAGCTCACTGTTTGGACCCCATAGGAAACACAGTAGAGTAGAAGAGTGCTCTTTTCTCTAAAGCAGAGTGTGTTTCTTGTAAGGCGAGCTAGCATTTGTTTCCCAGTCCTAAACGGAGTTGAATCACATGCAGTTTCTGGTCCTACGAGCAAGAGTTGTTTTCTGGTAAGGAAATAGACTATTGCGCTCCCATTGCCATACACAGTGCAAATATCACTCGCATCTGTTCCCAGCAGGTACAGTGAATCGGACTGAAGAGTAGCTACTGTTCTTGTCAGTTTCCTAAGCAGAGTTGAACTAGATATGGCCCGTGTGTAGGAAGCACAGTTCTTTTGTTCTGAGCAAGCTCACTGTTCTGGCCCTATAGGAAACACAGTAGAGTAGAAGAGTGCTCTTTTCTCTAAAGCAGATTGTGTTTCTTGTAAGGTGAGCTAGCGTTTGTTTCCCAGTCCTAAATGGAGTTGAATCACATGCAGTTTCTGGTCCTACGAGCAAGAGTTGTTTTTTGATAAGAATAGTCACTATTGCGCTGCCATTGTCATACACAGGACAAATAGCACTGGCGTCTGCTCCCAGCAGTACAGTGTATTGGACTGAAGAGGAGCTACTGTTCTTGTCAGGTTCCTAAGCAGAATTGAACTAGATATGGCCGTGTGTGTAGGAAGCACAGTTCTTTGTTCTGAGCAAGCTCACTGTTTGGACCCCATAGGAAACACAGTAGAGTAGAAGAGTGCTCTTTTCTCAAAAGCAGAGAGTGTTTCATGTAAGGCGAGCTAGCATTTGTTTCCCAGTCCTAAATGGAGTTGAATCACATGCAGTTTCTGGTCCTACGAGCAAGTGTTGTTTTCTGGTAAGGAAAGTCACTATTGCGCTCCCATTGCCATACACAGTGCAAATAGCACTGGCGTCTGTTCCCAGCAAGTACAGTGTATTGGACTGAAGAGGAGCTACTGTTCTTGTCAGTTTCCTAAGCAGAGTTGAACTAGATAAGGACCGTGTGTGTAGAAAGCACAGTTCTTATGTTCTGAGCAAGCTCACTGTTCTGGCCCTATAGGAAACACAGTAGAGTAGAAGAGTGCTCTTTTCTCAAAAGCAGAGTGTGTTTCTTGTAAGGCGAGCTAGCGTGTGTTTCCTAGTCCTAAATGAAGTTGAATCACATGCAGTTTCTGGTACTACGAACAAGAGTTGTTTTCTGTTAAGGAAAGTCACTATTGCGCTCCCATTGACATACACAGGGCAAATAGCACTCGCGTCTTTTCCCAGCAAGTACAGTGAATCGGACTGAAGAGTAGCTACTGTTCTTGTCAGTTTCCTAAGCAGAGTTGAACTAGATATGGCCCGTGTGTAGGAAGCACAGTTCTTTTGTTCTGAGCAAGCTCACTGTTCTGGCCCTATAGGAAACACAGTAGAGTAGAAGAGTGCTCTTTTCTCTAAAGCAGAGTGTGTTTCTTGTGAGGCGAGCTAGCGTTTGTTTCCCAGACCTAAATGGAGTTGAGTCACATGCAGTTTTTTGTCCTACGAGCAAGAGTTGTTTTCTGGTAAGACGAGTCACTATTGTGCTCCTATTGCCATACACAGTGCAAATAGCACTCGCATATCTTGCCCGCAAGTACAGTGTATTGGACTGATGAGGAGCTACTGTTCTTGTCAGTTTCCTAAGCAGAGTTGAACTAGATATGGTAGATGTGTGTAGGAAGCACAGTTCTTTTGTTCTGAGCAAGCTCACTGTTTGGACCCCATAGGAAACACAGTAGAGTAGAAGAGTGCTCTTTTCTCAGAAGCAGAGCGTGTTTCTTGTAAGGCGAGCTAGCATTTGTTTCCCAGTCCTAAATGGCGTTGAATCACATGCAGTGTGTGGTCCTACGAGCAAGAGTTGTTTTCTGGTAAGGAAAGTCACTATTGCGCTCCCTTTGCCATACACAGTGCAAATAGCACTCGCGTATGTTCGCAGCAAGTACAGTGTATCAGACTGAAGAGGAGCTACTGTTCTTGTCAGTTTCCTAAGCAGAGTTGAACTAGATATGGTCCATGTGTGTAGGAAGCACAGTTCTTTGTTCTGAGCAAGGTCACTGTTTGGACCCCATAGGAAACACAGTAGAGTAGAAGAGTGCTCTTTTCTCAAAAGCAGAGAGTGTTTCATATAAGGCGAGCTAGCATTTGTTTCCCAGTCCTAAATGGAGTTGAATCACATGCAGTTTCTGGTCCTACGAGCAAGAGTTGTTTTCTGGTAAGGAAAGTCACTATTGCGCTCCCATTGCCATACACAGTGCAAATAGCACTGGCGTCTGTTCCCAGCAAGTACAGTGTATTGGACTGAAGAGGAGCTACTGTTCTTGTCAGTTTCCTAAGCAGAGTTGAACTAGATAAGGACCGTGTGTGTAGAAAGCACAGTTCTTATGTTCTGAGCAAGCTCACTGTTCTGGCCCTATAGGAAACACAGTAGAGTAGAAGAGTGGTCTTTTCTCAAAAGCAGAGTGTGTTTCTTGTAAGGCGAGCTAGCGTGTGTTTCCTAGTCCTAAATGAAGTTGAATCACATGCAGTTTCTGGTACTACGAACAAGAGTTGTTTTCTGGTAAGGAAAGTCACTATTGCGCTCCCATTGACATACACAGGGCAAATAGCACTCGCGTCTTTTCCCAGCAAGTACAGTGTATTGGACTGAATAGGAGCTACTGTTCTTATCAGTTTCCTAAGCAGAGTTGAACTACATATGGTCCTTGTGTGTAGGAAGCACAGTTCTTTGGTTCTGAGCAAGCTCACTGTTTGGACCCCATAGGAAACACAGTAGAGTAGAAGAGTGCTCTTTTCTCTAAAGCAGAGTGTGTTTCTTGTAAGGCGAGCTAGCATTTGTTTCCCAGTCCTAAACGGAGTTGAATCACATGCAGTTTCTGGTCCTACGAGCAAGAGTTGTTTTCTGGTAAGGAAATAGACTATTGCGCTCCCATTGCCATACACAGTGCAAATATCACTCGCATCTGTTCCCAGCAGGTACAGTGAATCGGACTGAAGAGTAGCTACTGTTCTTGTCAGTTTCCTAAGCAGAGTTGAACTAGATATGGCCCGTGTGTAGGAAGCACAGTTCTTTTGTTCTGAGCAAGCTCACTGTTCTGGCCCTATAGGAAACACAGTAGAGTAGAAGAGTGCTCTTTTCTCTAAAGCAGATTGTGTTTCTTGTAAGGTGAGCTAGCGTTTGTTTCCCAGTCCTAAATGGAGTTGAATCACATGCAGTTTCTGGTCCTACGAGCAAGAGTTGTTTTTTGATAAGGATAGTCACTATTGCGCTGCCATTGTCATACACAGGACAAATAGCACTGGCGTCTGTTCCCAGCAGTACAGTGTATTGGACTGAAGAGGAGCTACTGTTCTTGTCAGGTTCCTAAGCAGAATTGAACTAGATATGGCCGTGTGTGTAGGAAGCACAGTTCTTTGTTCTGAGCAAGCTCACTGTTTGGACCCCATAGGAAACACAGTAGAGTAGAAGAGTGCTCTTTTCTCAAAAGCAGAGAGTGTTTCATATAAGGCGAGCTAGCATTTGTTTCCCAGTCCTAAATGGAGTTGAATCACATGCAGTTTCTGGTCCTACGAGCAAGAGTTGTTTTCTGGTAAGGAAAGTCACTATTGCGCTCCCATTGCCATACACAGTGCAAATAGCACTGGCGTCTGTTCCCAGCAAGTACAGTGTATTGGACTGAAGAGGAGCTACTGTTCTTGTCAGTTTCCTAAGCAGAGTTGAACTAGATAAGGACCGTGTGTGTAGAAAGCACAGTTCTTATGTTCTGAGCAAGCTCACTGTTCTGGCCCTATAGGAAACACAGTAGAGTAGAAGAGTGGTCTTTTCTCAAAAGCAGAGTGTGTTTCTTGTAAGGCGAGCTAGCGTGTGTTTCCTAGTCCTAAATGAAGTTGAATCACATGCAGTTTCTGGTACTACGAACAAGAGTTGTTTTCTGGTAAGGAAAGTCACTATTGGGCTCCCATTGATATACACAGGGCAAATAGCACTCGCGTCTTTTCCCAGCAAGTACAGTGTATTGGACTGAATAGGAGCTACTGTTCTTATCAGTTTCCTAAGCATAGTTGAACTACATATGGTCCTTGTGTGTAGGAAGCACAGTTCTTTGGTTCTGAGCAAGCTCACTGTTTGGACCCCATAGGAAACACAGTAGAGTAGAAGAGTGCTCTTTTCTCAGAAGCAGAGCGTGTTTCTTGTAAGGCGAGCTAGCATTTGTTTCCCAGTCATAAATGGCGTTGAATCACATGCAGTGTGTGGTCCTACGAGCAAGAGTTGTTTTCTGGTAAGGAAAGTCACTATTGCGCTCCCTTTGCCATACACAGTGCAAATAGCACTCGCGTATGTTCGCAGCAAGTACAGTGTAACAGACTGAAGAGGAGCTACTGTTCTTGTCAGTTTCCTAAGCAGAGTTGAACTAGATATGGTCCATGTGTGTAGGAAGCACAGATCTTTTTTCTGAGCAAGCTCACTGTTTGGACCCCATAGGAAACACAGTAGAGTAGAAGAGTGCTCTTTTCTCAAAAGCAGAGAGTGTTTCATGTAAGGCGAGCTAGCATTTGTTTCCCAGTCCTAAATAGAGTTGAATCACATGCAGTTTCTGGTCCTACGAGCAAGAGTTGTTTTCTGGTAAGGAAAGTCACTATTGCGCTCCCATTGCCATACACAGTGCAAATAGCACTGGCGTCTGTTCCCAGCAAGTACAGTGTATTGGACTGAAGAGGAGCTACTGTTCTTGTCAGTTTCCTAAGCAGAGTTGAACTAGATAAGGACCGTGTGTAGAAAGCACAGTTCTTATGTTCTGAGCAAGCTCACTGTTCTGGCCCTATATGAAACACAGTAGAGTAGAAGAGTGCTCTTTTCTCTAAAGCAGATTGTGTTTCTTGTAAGGTGAGCTAGCGTTTGTTTCCCAGTCCTAAATGGAGTTGAATCACATGCAGTTTCTGGTCCTACGAGCAAGAGTTGTTTTATGATAAGAATAGTCACTATTGCGCTGAGATTGTCATACACAGGGCAAATAGCACTCGCGTCTTTTCCCAGCAAGTACAGTGTATTGGACTGAATAGGAGCTACTGTTCTTATCAGTTTCCTAAGCAGAGTTGAACTACATATGGTCCTTGTGTGTAGGAAGCACAGTTCTTTGGTTCTGAGCAAGCTCACTGTTTGGACCCCATACGAAACACAGTAGAGTAGAAGAGTGCTCTTTTCTCTAAAGCAGAGTGTGTTTCTTGTAAGGCGAGCTAGCGTTTGTTTCCCAGTCCTAAACGGAGTTGAGTCACATGCAGTTTCTGGTCCTACGAGCAAGAGTTGTTTACTGGTAAGGAAATTCACTATTGCGCTCCCATTGCCATACACAGTGCAAATATCACTCGCATCTGTTCCCAGCAAGTACAGTGAATCGGACTGAAGAGTAGCTACTGTTCTTGTCAGTTTCCTAAGCAGAGTTGAACTACGTATGGTAGATGTGTGTAGGAAGCACAGTTCTTTTGTTCTGAGCAAGCTCACTGTTCTGGCCCTATAGGAAACACAGTAGAGTAGAAGAGTGCTCTTTTCTCTAAAGCAGATTGTGTTTCTTGTAAGGTGAGCTAGCGTTTGTTTCCCAGTCCTAAATGGAGTTGAATCACATGCAGTTTCTGGTCCTACGAGCAAGAGTTGTTTTCTGGTAAGGAAAGTCACTATTGCGCTGCCATTGTCATACACAGGGCAAATAGCACTCCCGTATGTTCGCAGCAAGTACAGTGTATCAGACTGAAGAGGAGCTACTGTTCTTGTCAGTTTCCTAAGCAGAGTTGAACTAGATATGGCCGTGTGTGTAGGAAGCACAGTTCTTTTTTCTGAGCAAGCTCACTGTTTGGACCCCATAGGAAAAACAGTAGAGTAGAAGAGTGCTCTTTTCTCAAAAGCAGAGAGTGTTTCATGTAAGGCGAGCTAGCATTTGTTTCCCAGTCCTAAATGGAGTTGAATCACATGCAGTTTCTGGTCCTACGAGCAAGAGTTGTTTTCTGGTAAGGAAAGTCACTATTGCGCTCCCATTGCCATACACAGTGCAAATAGCACTGGCGTCTGTTCCCAGCAAGTACAGTGTATTGGACTGAAGAGGAGCTACTGTTCTTGTCAGTTTCCTAAGCAGAGTTGAACTAGATAAGGACCGTGTGTGTAGAAAGCACAGTTCTTATGTTCTGAGCAAGCTCACTGTTCTGGCCCTATAGGAAACACAGTAGAGTAGAAGAGTGGTCTTTTCTCAAAAGCAGAGTGTGTTTCTTGTAAGGCGAGCTAGCGTGTGTTTCCTAGTCCTAAATGAAGTTGAATCACATGCAGTTTCTGGTACTACGAACAAGAGTTGTTTTCTGGTAAGGAAAGTCACTATTGCGCTCCCATTGACATACACAGGGCAAATAGCACTCGCGTCTTTTCCCAGCAAGTACAGTGTATTGGACTGAATAGGAGCTACTGTTCTTATCAGTTTCCTAAGCAGAGTTGAACTACATATGGTCCTTGTGTGTAGGAAGCACAGTTCTTTGGTTCTGAGCAAGCTCACTGTTTGGACCCCATAGGAAACACAGTAGAGTAGAAGAGTGCTCTTTTCTCTAAAGCAGAGTGTGTTTCTTGTAAGGCGAGCTAGCATTTGTTTCCCAGTCCTAAACGGAGTTGAATCACATGCAGTTTCTGGTCCTACGAGCTAGAGTTGTTTTCTGGTAAGGAAATAGACTATTGCGCTCCCATTGCCATACACAGTGCAAATATCACTCGCATCTGTTCCCAGCAGGTACAGTGAATCGGACTGAAGAGTAGCTACTGTTCTTGTCAGTTTCCTAAGCAGAGTTGAACTAGATATGGCCCGTGTGTAGGAAGCACAGTTCTTTTGTTCTGAGCAAGCTCACTGTTCTGGCCCTATAGGAAACACAGTAGAGTAGAAGAGTGCTCTTTTCTCTAAAGCAGATTGTGTTTCTTGTAAGGTGAGCTAGCGTTTGTTTCCCAGTCCTAAATGGAGTTGAATCACATGCAGTTTCTGGTCCTACGAGCAAGAGTTGTTTTTTGATAAGGATAGTCACTATTGCGCTGCCATTGTCATACACAGGACAAATAGCACTGGCATCTGTTCCCAGCAGTACAGTGTATTGGACTGAAGAGGAGCTACTGTTCTTGTCAGGTTCCTAAGCAGAATTGAACTAGATATGGCCGTGTGTGTAGGAAGCACAGTTCTTTGTTCTGAGCAAGCTCACTGTTTGGACCCCATAGGAAACACAGTAGAGTAGAAGAGTGCTCTTTTCTCAAAAGCAGAGAGTGTTTCATATAAGGCGAGCTAGCATTTGTTTCCCAGTCCTAAATGGAGTTGAATCACATGCAGTTTCTGGTCCTACGAGCAAGAGTTGTTTTCTGGTAAGGAAAGTCACTATTGCGCTCCCATTGCCATACACAGTGCAAATAGCACTGGCGTCTGTTCCCAGCAAGTACAGTGTATTGGACTGAAGAGGAGCTACTGTTCTTGTCAGTTTCCTAAGCAGAGTTGAACTAGATAAGGACCGTGTGTGTAGAAAGCACAGTTCTTATGTTCTGAGCAAGCTCACTGTTCTGGCCCTATAGGAAACACAGTAGAGTAGAAGAGTGGTCTTTTCTCAAAAGCAGAGTGTGTTTCTTGTAAGGCGAGCTAGCGTGTGTTTCCTAGTCCTAAATGAAGTTGAATCACATGCAGTTTCTGGTACTACGAACAAGAGTTGTTTTCTGGTAAGGAAAGTCACTATTGGGCTCCCATTGACATACACAGGGCAAATAGCACTCGCGTCTTTTCCCAGCAAGTACAGTGTATTGGACTGAATAGGAGCTACTGTTCTTATCAGTTTCCTAAGCATAGTTGAACTACATATGGTCCTTGTGTGTAGGAAGCACAGTTCTTTGGTTCTGAGCAAGCTCACTGTTTGGACCCCATAGGAAACACAGTAGAGTAGAAGAGTGCTCTTTTCTCAGAAGCAGAGCGTGTTTCTTGTAAGGCGAGCTAGCATTTGTTTCCCAGTCATAAATGGCGTTGAATCACATGCAGTGTGTGGTCCTACGAGCAAGAGTTGTTTTCTGGTAAGGAAAGTCACTATTGCGCTCCCTTTGCCATACACAGTGCAAATAGCACTCGCGTATGTTCGCAGCAAGTACAGTGTAACAGACTGAAGAGGAGCTACTGTTCTTGTCAGTTTCCTAAGCAGAGTTGAACTAGATATGGTCCATGTGTGTAGGAAGCACAGATCTTTTTTCTGAGCAAGCTCACTGTTTGGACCCCATAGGAAACACAGTAGAGTAGAAGAGTGCTCTTTTCTCAAAAGCAGAGAGTGTTTCATGTAAGGCGAGCTAGCATTTGTTTCCCAGTCCTAAATAGAGTTGAATCACATGCAGTTTCTGGTCCTACGAGCAAGAGTTGTTTTCTGGTAAGGAAAGTCACTATTGCGCTCCCATTGCCATACACAGTGCAAATAGCACTGGCGTCTGTTCCCAGCAAGTACAGTGTATTGGACTGAAGAGGAGCTACTGTTCTTGTCAGTTTCCTAAGCAGAGTTGAACTAGATAAGGACCGTGTGTAGAAAGCACAGTTCTTATGTTCTGAGCAAGCTCACTGTTCTGGCCCTATAGGAAACACAGTAGAGTAGAAGAGTGCTCTTTTCTCTAAAGCAGATTGTGTTTCTTGTAAGGTGAGCTAGCGTTTGTTTCCCAGTCCTAAATGGAGTTGAATCACATGCAGTTTCTGGTCCTACGAGCAAGAGTTGTTTTATGATAAGAATAGTCACTATTGCGCTGAGATTGTCATACACAGGGCAAATAGCACTCGCGTCTTTTCCCAGCAAGTACAGTGTATTGGACTGAATAGGAGCTACTGTTCTTATCAGTTTCCTAAGCAGAGTTGAACTACATATGGTCCTTGTGTGTAGGAAGCACAGTTCTTTGGTTCTGAGCAAGCTCACTGTTTGGACCCCATAGGAAACACAGTAGAGTAGAAGAGTGCTCTTTTCTCTAAAGCAGAGTGTGTTTCTTGTAAGGCGAGCTAGCGTTTGTTTCCCAGTCCTAAACGGAGTTGAGTCACATGCAGTTTCTGGTCCTACGAGCAAGAGTTGTTTACTGGTAAGGAAATTCACTATTGCGCTCCCATTGCCATACACAGTGCAAATATCACTCGCATCTGTTCCCAGCAAGTACAGTGAATCGGACTGAAGAGTAGCTACTGTTCTTGTCAGTTTCCTAAGCAGAGTTGAACTACGTATGGTAGATGTGTGTAGGAAGCACAGTTCTTTTGTTCTGAGCAAGCTCACTGTTCTGGCCCTATAGGAAACACAGTAGAGTAGAAGAGTGCTCTTTTCTCTAAAGCAGATTGTGTTTCTTGTAAGGTGAGCTAGCGTTTGTTTCCCAGTCCTAAATGGAGTTGAATCACATGCAGTTTCTGGTCCTACGAGCAAGAGTTGTTTTTTGATAAGGATAGTCACTATTGCGCTGCCATTGTCATACACAGGACAAATAGCACTGGCGTCTGTTCCCAGCAGTACAGTGTATTGGACTGAAGAGGAGCTACTGTTCTTGTCAGGTTCCTAAGCAGAATTGAACTAGATATGGCCGTGTGTGTAGGAAGCACAGTTCTTTGTTCTGAGCAAGCTCACTGTTTGGACCCCATAGGAAACACAGTAGAGTAGAAGAGTGCTCTTTTCTCAAAAGCAGAGAGTGTTTCATATAAGGCGAGCTAGCATTTGTTTCCCAGTCCTAAATGGAGTTGAATCACATGCAGTTTCTGGTCCTACGAGCAAGAGTTGTTTTCTGGTAAGGAAAGTCACTATTGCGCTCCCATTGCCATACACAGTGCAAATAGCACTGGCGTCTGTTCCCAGCAAGTACAGTGTATTGGACTGAAGAGGAGCTACTGTTCTTGTCAGTTTCCTAAGCAGAGTTGAACTAGATAAGGACCGTGTGTGTAGAAAGCACAGTTCTTATGTTCTGAGCAAGCTCACTGTTCTGGCCCTATAGGAAACACAGTAGAGTAGAAGAGTGGTCTTTTCTCAAAAGCAGAGTGTGTTTCTTGTAAGGCGAGCTAGCGTGTGTTTCCTAGTCCTAAATGAAGTTGAATCACATGCAGTTTCTGGTACTACGAACAAGAGTTGTTTTCTGGTAAGGAAAGTCACTATTGGGCTCCCATTGACATACACAGGGCAAATAGCACTCGCGTCTTTTCCCAGCAAGTACAGTGTATTGGACTGAATAGGAGCTACTGTTCTTATCAGTTTCCTAAGCAGAGTTGAACTACATATGGTCCTTGTGTGTAGGAAGCACAGTTCTTTGGTTCTGAGCAAGCTCACTGTTTGGACCCCATAGGAAACACAGTAGAGTAGAAGAGTGCTCTTTTCTCTAAAGCAGAGTGTGTTTCTTGTAAGGCGAGCTAGCATTTGTTTCCCAGTCCTAAACGGAGTTGAATCACATGCAGTTTCTGGTCCTACGAGCAAGAGTTGTTTTCTGGTAAGGAAATTCACTATTGCGCTCCCATTGCCATACACAGTGCAAATATCACTCGCATCTGTTCCCAGCAGGTACAGTGAATCGGACTGAAGAGTAGCTACTGTTCTTGTCAGTTTCCTAAGCAGAGTTGAACTAGATATGGCCCGTGTGTAGGAAGCACAGTTCTTTTGTTCTGAGCAAGCTCACTGTTCTGGCCCTATAGGAAACACAGTAGAGTAGAAGAGTGCTCTTTTCTCTAAAGCACATTGTGTTTCTTGTAAGGTGAGCTAGCGTTTGTTTCCCAGTCCTAAATGGAGTTGAATCACATGCAGTTTCTGGTCCTACGAGCAAGAGTTGTTTTTTGATAAGGATAGTCACTATTGCGCTGCCATTGTCATACACAGGACAAATAGCACTGGCGTCTGTTCCCAGCAGTACAGTGTATTGGACTGAAGAGGAGCTACTGTTCTTGTCAGGTTCCTAAGCAGAATTGAACTAGATATGGCCGTGTGTGTAGGAAGCACAGTTCTTTGTTCTGAGCAAGCTCACTGTTTGGACCCCATAGGAAACACAGTAGAGTAGAAGAGTGCTCTTTTCTCAAAAGCAGAGAGTGTTTCATATAAGGCGAGCTAGCATTTGTTTCCCAGTCCTAAATGGAGTTGAATCACATGCAGTTTCTGGTCCTACGAGCAAGAGTTGTTTTCTGGTAAGGAAAGTCACTATTGCGCTCCCATTGCCATACACAGTGCAAATAGCACTGGCGTCTGTTCCCAGCAAGTACAGTGTATTGGACTGAAGAGGAGCTACTGTTCTTGTCAGTTTCCTAAGCAGAGTTGAACTAGATAAGGACCGTGTGTGTAGAAAGCACAGTTCTTATGTTCTGAGCAAGCTCACTGTTCTGGCCCTATAGGAAACACAGTAGAGTAGAAGAGTGGTCTTTTCTCAAAAGCAGAGTGTGTTTCTTGTAAGGCGAGCTAGCGTGTGTTTCCTAGTACTAAATGAAGTTGAATCACATGCAGTCTCTGGTACTACGAACAAGAATTGTTTTCTGGTAAGGAAAGTCACTATTGCGCTCCCATTGACATACACAGGGCAAATAGCACTCGCGTCTTTTCCCAGCAAGTACAGTGTATTGGACTGAATAGGAGCTACTGTTCTTATCAGTTTCCTAAGCAGAGTTGAACTACATATGGTCCTTGTGTGTAGGAAGCACAGTTCTTTGGTTCTGAGCAAGCTCACTGTTTGGACCCCATAGGAAACACAGTAGAGTAGAAGAGTGCTCTTTTCTCTAAAGCAGAGTGTGTTTCTTGTAAGGCGAGCTAGCATTTGTTTCCCAGTCCTAAACGGAGTTGAATCACATGCAGTTTCTGGTCCTACGAGCAAGAGTTGTTTTCTGGTAAGGAAATTCACTATTGCGCTCCCATTGCCATACACAGTGCAAATATCACTCACATCTGTTCCCAGCAGGTACAGTGAATCGGACTGAAGAGTAGCTACTGTTCTTGTCAGTTTCCTAAGCAGAGTTGAACTAGATATGGCCCGTGTGTAGGAAGCACAGTTCTTTTGTTCTGAGCAAGCTCACTGTTCTGGCCCTATAGGAAACACAGTAGAGTAGAAGAGTGCTCTTTTCTCTAAAGCAGATTGTGTTTCTTGTAAGGTGAGCTAGCGTTTGTTTCCCAGTCCTAAATGGAGTTGAATCACATGCAGTTTCTGGTCCTACGAGCAAGAGTTGTTTTTTGATAAGGATAGTCACTATTGCGCTGCCATTGTCATACACAGGACAAATAGCACTGGCGTCTGTTCCCAGCAGTACAGTGTATTGGACTGAAGAGGAGCTACTGTTCTTGTCAGGTTCCTAAGCAGAATTGAACTAGATATGGCCGTGTGTGTAGGAAGCACAGTTCTTTGTTCTGAGCAAGCTCACTGTTTGGACCCCATAGGAAACACAGTAGAGTAGAAGAGTGCTCTTTTCTCAAAAGCAGAGAGTGTTTCATGTAAGGCGAGCTAGCATTTGTTTCCCAGTCCTAAATGGAGTTGAATCACATGCAGTTTCTGGTCCTACGAGCAAGAGTTGTTTTCTGGTAAGGAAAGTCACTATTGCGCTCCCATTGCCATACACAGTGCAAATAGCACTGGCATCTGTTCCCAGCAAGTACAGTGTATTGGACTGAAGAGGAGCTACTGTTCTTGTCAGTTTCCTAAGCAGAGTTGAACTAGATAAGGACCGTGTGTGTAGAAAGCACAGTTCTTATGTTCTGAGCAAGCTCACTGTTCTGGCCCTATAGGAAACACAGTAGAGTAGAAGAGTGCTCTTTTCTCAAAAACAGAGTGTGTTTCTTGTAAGGCGAGCTAGCGTGTGTTTCCTAGTCCTAAATGAAGTTGAATCACATGCAGTTTCTGGTACTACGAACAAGAGTTGTTTTCTGGTAAGGAAAGTCACTATTGTGCTCCCATTGACATACACAGGGCAAATAGCACTCGCGTCTTTTCCCAGCAAGTACAGTGTATTGGACTGAATAGGAGCTACTGTTCTTATCAGTTTCCTAAGCAGAGTTAAACTACATATGGTCCTTGTGTGTAGGAAGCACAGTTCTTTGGTTCTGAGCAAGCTCACTGTTTGGACCCCATAGGAAACACAGTAGAGTAGAAGAGTGCTCTTTTCTCTAAAGCAGAGTGTGTTTCTTGTAAGGCGAGCTAGCATTTGTTTCCCAGTCCTAAACGGAGTTGAATCACATGCATTTTCTGGTCCTACGAGCAAGAGTTGTTTTCTGGTAAGGAAATTCACTATTGCGCTCCCATTGCCATACACAGTGCAAATATCACTCGCATCTGTTCCCAGCAAGTACAGTGAATCGGACTGAAGTGTAGCTACTGTTCTTGTCAGTTTCCTAAGCAGAGTTGAACTAGATATGGCCCGTGTGTAGGAAGCACAGTTCTTTTGTTCTGAGCAAGCTCACTGTTTGGACCCCATAGGAAACACAGTAGAGTAGAAGAGTGCTCTTTTCTCAGAAGCAGAGCGTGTTTCTTGTAAGGCGAGCTAGCATTTGTTTCCCAGTCCTAAATGGCGTTGAATCACATGCAGTGTGTGGTCCTACGAGCAAGAGTTGTTTTCTGGTAAGGAAAGTCACTATTGCGCTCCCTTTGCCATACACAGTGCAAATAGCACTCGCGTCTGTTCCCAGCAAGTACAGTGTATCGGACTGAAGAGGAGCTACTGTTCTTGTCAGTTTCCTAAGCAGAGTTGCACTAGATAAGGACCGTGTGTGTAGAAAGCACAGTTCTTATGTTCTGAGCAAGTTCACTGTTCCGGCCCTATAGGAAACACAGTAGAGTAGAAGAGTGCTCTTTTCTCAAAAGCAGAGTGTGTTTCTTCTAAGGCGAGTTAGCATTTGTTTCCTAGTCCTAAATGGAGTTGAATCACATGCAGTTTCTGGTCCTACGAACAAGAGTTGTTTTCTGGTAAGGAAAGTCACTATTGTGCTCCCATTGCCATACACAGGGCAAATAGCACTCGCGTCTTTTCCCAGCAAGTACAGTGTATTGGACTGAATAGGAGCTACTGTTCTTGTCAGTTTCCTAAGCAGAGTTGAACTACATATGGTCCTTGTGTGTAGGAAGCACAGTTGTTTTGTTCTGAGCAAGCTCACTGTTTGGACCCCATAGGAAACACAGTAGAGTAGAAGAGTGCTCTTTTCTCTAAAGCAGAGTGTGTTTCTTGTAAGGCGAGCTAGCGTTTGTTTCCCAGTCCTAAATGGATTTGAATCACAAGCAGTTTCTGGTCCTATGAGCAAGAGTTGTTTTCTGGTAAGGAAAGTCACTATTGCGCTCCCTTTGCCATACACAGTGCAAATAGCACTGGCGTCTGTTCCCAGCAAGTACAGTGTATTGGACTGAAGAGGAGCTACTGTTCTTGTCAGTTTCCTAAGCAGAGTTGAACTAGATAAGGACCGTGTGTGTAGAAAGCACAGTTCTTATGTTCTGAGCAAGCTCACTGTTCTGGCCCTATAGGAAACACAGTAGAGTAGAAGAGTGCTCTTTTCTCAAAAGCAGAGTGTGTTTCTTGTAAGGCGAGCTAGCGTGTGTTTCCTAGTCCTAAATGAAGTTGAATCACATGCAGTTTCTGGTACTACGAACAAGAGTTGTTTTCTGGTAAGGAAAGTCACTATTGTGCTCCCATTGACATACACAGGGCAAATAGCACTCGCGTCTTTTCCCAGCAAGTACAGTGTATTGGACTGAATAGGAGCTACTGTTCTTATCAGTTTCCTAAGCAGAGTTGAACTACATATGGTCCTTGTGTGTAGGAAGCACAGTTCTTTGGTTCTGAGCAAGCTCACTGTTTGGACCCCATAGGAAACACAGTAGAGTAGAAGAGTGCTCTTTTCTCTAAAGCAGAGTGTGTTTCTTGTAAGGCGAGCTAGCATTTGTTTCCCAGTCCTAAACGGAGTTGAATCACATGCAGTTTCTGGTCCTACGAGCAAGAGTTGTTTTCTGGTAAGGAAATTCACTATTGCGCTCCCATTGCCATACACAGTGCAAATAGCACTCGCATCTGTTCCCAGCAAGTACAGTGAATCGGACTGAAGAGTAGCTACTGTTCTTGTCAGTATCCTAAGCAGAGTTGAACTAGATATGGCCCGTGTGTAGGAAGCACAGTTCTTTTGTTCTGAGCAAGCTCACTGTTCTGGCCCTATAGGAAACACAGTAGAGTAGAAGAGTGCTCTTTTCTCTAAAGCAGATTGTGTTTCTTGTAAGGTGAGCTAGCGTTTGTTTCCCAGTCCTAAATGGAGTTGAATCACATGCAGTTTCTGGTCCTACGAGCAAGAGTTGTTTTTTGATAAGAATAGACACTATTGCGCTGCCATTGTCATACACAGGACAAATAGCACTGGCGTCTGTTCCCAGCAGTACAGTGTATTGGACTGAAGAGGAGCTACTGTTCTTGTCAGGTTCCTAAGCAGAATTGAACTAGATATGGCCGTGTGTGTAGGAAGCACAGTTCTTTTGTTCTGAGCAAGCTCACTGTTCGGACCCAAAAGGAAACACAGTAGAGTAGAAGAGTGCTCCTTTCTCAAAAGCAGAGTGTGTTTTTTATAAGGCAAGCTATCGTTTGTTTCCCAGTCCTAAATGGAGTTGAATCACTTGCAATTTCTGGTCCTACGAGCAAGAGTTGTTTTCTGGTAAGGAAAGTAACTATTGTGCTCCCATTGCCATACACAGTGCAAATAGCACTCGTGTCTGTTCCCAGCAAGTAAAGTGTATCGGACTGAAGAGGAGCTACTGTTCTTGTCAGTTTCCTAAGCAGAGTTGAACTAGATAAAGACCGTGTGTGTAGAAAGCACAGTTCTTATGTTCTGAGCAAGCTCACTGTTCTGGCCCTATAGGAAACACAGTAGAGTAGAAGAGTGCTCTTTTCTCAAAAGCAGAGTGTGGTTCTTGTAAGGTGACCTTGTGTTTTCTTCCTAGTCCTAAATGGAGTTCAATCACATGCAGTTTCTGGTCCTACGAACAAGAGTTGTTTTCTGGTAAGGAAAGTCACTATTGCGCTCCCATTGCCATACACAGTGCAAATAGCACTCGCGTCTTTTCCCAGCAAGTACAGTGTATTGGACTGAAGAGGAGCTACTGTTCTTCTCAGTTTCCTAAGCAGAGTTGAACTAGATATGGCCCGTGTGTCTAGGAAGCACAGTTCATTTGTTCTGAGCAAGCTCACTGTTTGGACCCCATAGGAAACACAGTGGAATAGAAGAGTGCTCTTTTCTAAAAAGCAGAGAGTGTTTCTTGTAAGGCGAGCTAGCATTTGTTTCCCAGTCCTAAATGGCGTTGAATCACATGCAGTTTGTGTTCCTACGAGCAAGAGTTGTTTTCTGGTAAAAAAAAGTCACTATTGCGCTGTCATTGCCATACACAGGGCAAATAGCACTTGCGTCTGTTCCCAGCAATTACAGTGTATTGGACTGAAGAGGAGCTGCTGTTCTTGTCAGTTTCATGAGCAGAGTTGAGCTAGATATGGTCCATGTGTGTAAAAAGCACAGTTCTTTTGTTCTGTGCAAGCTCACTGTTTGGACCCCACAGGAAACACAGTAGAGTTGAAGAGTGCTCTTTTCTCAAAAGCAGCGTGCGTTTCTTGTAAGGTGAGCTAGCATTTGTTTCCCAGTCCCAAATGGCGTTGCATCACATGCAGTTTCTAGTCCTACGAGTAAGAGTTGTTTTCTGGTAAGGAAATTCACTATTGCGCTCCCATTGCCATACACAGTGCAAATATCACTCGCATCTGTTCCCAGCAAGTACAGTGAATCGGACTGAAGTGTAGCTACTGTTCTTGTCAGTTTCCTAAGCAGAGTTGAACTAGATATGGCCCGTGTGTAGGAAGCACAGTTCTTTTGTTCTGAGCAAGCTCACTGTTTGGACCCCATAGGAAACACAGTAGAGTAGAAGAGTGCTCTTTTCTCAGAAGCAGAGCGTGTTTCTTGTAAGGCGAGCTAGCATTTGTTTCCCAGTCCTAAATGGCATTGAATCACATGCAGTGTGTGGTCCTACGAGCAAGAGTTGTTTTCTGGTAAGGAAAGTCACTATTGCGCTCCCTTTGCCATACACAGTGCAAATAGCACTCGCGTCTGTTCCCAGCAAGTACAGTGTATCGGACTGAAGAGGAGCTACTGTTCTTGTCAGTTTCCTAAGCAGAGTTGCACTAGATAAGGACCGTGTGTGTAGAAAGCACAGTTCTTATGTTCTGAGCAAGCTCACTGTTCCGGCCCTATAGGAAACACAGTAGAGTAGAAGAGTGCTCTTTTCTCAAAAGCAGAGTGTGTTTCTTCTAAGGCGAGTTAGCATTTGTTTCCTAGTCCTAAATGGAGTTGAATCACATGCAGTTTCTGGTCCTACGAACAAGAGTTGTTTTCTGGTAAGGAAAGTCACTATTGTGCTCCCATTGCCATACACAGGGCAAATAGCACTCGCGTCTTTTCCCAGCAAGTACAGTGTATTGGACTGAATAGGAGCTACTGTTCTTGTCAGTTTCCTAAGCAGAGTTGAACTACATATGGTCCTTGTGTGTAGGAAGCACAGTTGTTTTGTTCTGAGCAAGCTCACTGTTTGGACCCCATAGGAAACACAGTAGAGTAGAAGAGTGCTCTTTTCTCTAAAGCAGAGTGTGTTTCTTGTAAGGCGAGCTAGCGTTTGTTTCCCAGTCCTAAATGGATTTGAATCACAAGCAGTTTCTGGTCCTATGAGCAAGAGTTGTTTTCTGGTAAGGAAAGTCACTATTGCGCTCCCTTTGCCATACACAGTGCAAATAGCACTGGCGTCTGTTCCCAGCAAGTACAGTGTATTGGACTGAAGAGGAGCTACTGTTCTTGTCAGTTTCCTAAGCAGAGTTGAACTAGATAAGGACCGTGTGTGTAGAAAGCACAGTTCTTATGTTCTGAGCAAGCTCACTGTTCTGGCCCTATAGGAAACACAGTAGAGTAGAAGAGTGCTCTTTTCTCAAAAGCAGAGTGTGTTTCTTGTAAGGCGAGCTAGCGTGTGTTTCCTAGTCCTAAATGAAGTTGAATCACATGCAGTTTCTGGTACTACGAACAAGAGTTGTTTTCTGGTAAGGAAAGTCACTATTGTGCTCCCATTGACATACACAGGGCAAATAGCACTCGCGTCTTTTCCCAGCAAGTACAGTGTATTGGACTGAATAGGAGCTACTGTTCTTATCAGTTTCCTAAGCAGAGTTGAACTACATATGGTCCTTGTGTGTAGGAAGCACAGTTCTTTGGTTCTGAGCAAGCTCACTGTTTGGACCCCATAGGAAACACAGTAGAGTAGAAGAGTGCTCTTTTCTCTAAAGCAGAGTGTGTTTCTTGTAAGGCGAGCTAGCATTTGTTTCCCAGTCCTAAACGGAGTTGAATCACATGCAGTTTCTGGTCCTACGAGCAAGAGTTGTTTTCTGGTAAGGAAATTCACTATTGCGCTCCCATTGCCATACACAGTGCAAATAGCACTCGCATCTGTTCCCAGCAAGTACAGTGAATCGGACTGAAGAGTAGCTACTGTTCTTGTCAGTATCCTAAGCAGAGTTGAACTAGATATGGCCCGTGTGTAGGAAGCACAGTTCTTTTGTTCTGAGCAAGCTCACTGTTCTGGCCCTATAGGAAACACAGTAGAGTAGAAGAGTGCTCTTTTCTCTAAAGCACATTGTGTTTCTTGTAAGGTGAGCTAGCGTTTGTTTCCCAGTCCTAAATGGAGTTGAATCACATGCAGTTTCTGGTCCTACGAGCAAGAGTTGTTTTTTGATAAGAATAGACACTATTGCGCTGCCATTGTCATACACAGGACAAATAGCACTGGCGTCTGTTCCCAGCAGTACAGTGTATTGGACTGAAGAGGAGCTACTGTTCTTGTCAGGTTCCTAAGCAGAATTGAACTAGATATGGCCGTGTGTGTAGGAAGCACAGTTCTTTTGTTCTGAGCAAGCTCACTGTTCGGACCCAAAAGGAAACACAGTAGAGTAGAAGAGTGCTCCTTTCTCAAAAGCAGAGTGTGTTTTTTGTAAGGCAAGCTATCGTTTGTTTCCCAGTCCTAAATGGAGTTGAATCACATGCAATTTCTGGTCCTACGAGCAAGAGTTGTTTTCTGGTAAGGAAAGTAACTATTGTGCTCCCATTGCCATACACAGTGCAAATAGCACTCGTGTCTGTTCCCAGCAAGTAAAGTGTATCGGACTGAAGAGGAGCTACTGTTCTTGTCAGTTTCCTAAGCAGAGTTGAACTAGATAAAGACCGTGTGTGTAGAAAGCACAGTTCTTATGTTCTGAGCAAGCTCACTGTTCTGGCCCTATAGGAAACACAGTAGAGTAGAAGAGTGCTCTTTTCTCAAAAGCAGAGTGTGGTTCTTGTAAGGCGACCTTGTGTTTTTTTCCTAGTCCTAAATGGAGTTCAATCACATGCAGTTTCTGGTCCTACGAACAAGAGTTGTTTTCTGGTAAGGAAAGTCACTATTGCGCTCCCATTGCCATACACAGTGCAAATAGCACTCGCGTCTTTTCCCAGCAAGTACAGTGTATTGGACTGAAGAGGAGCTACTGTTCTTCTCAGTTTCCTAAGCAGAGTTGAACTAGATATGGCCCGTGTGTCTAGGAAGCACAGTTCATTTGTTCTGAGCAAGCTCACTGTTTGGACCCCATAGGAAACACAGTGGAATAGAAGAGTGCTCTTTTCTAAAAAGCAGAGAGTGTTTCTTGTAAGGCGAGCTAGCATTTGTTTCCCAGTCCTAAATGGCGTTGAATCACATGCAGTTTGTGTTCCTACGAGCAAGAGTTGTTTTCTGGTAAAAAAAAAGTCACTATTGCGCTGTCATTGCCATACACAGGGCAAATAGCACTTGCGTCTGTTCCCAGCAATTACAGTGTATTGGACTGAAGAGGAGCTGCTGTTCTTGTCAGTTTCATGAGCAGAGTTGAGCTAGATATGGTCCATGTGTGTAAAAAGCACAGTTCTTTTGTTCTGTGCAAGCTCACTGTTTGGACCCCACAGGAAACACAGTAGAGTTGAAGAGTGCTCTTTTCTCAAAAGCAGCGTGCGTTTCTTGTAAGGTGAGCTAGCATTTGTTTCCCAGTCCCAAATGGCGTTGCATCACTTGCAGTTTCTAGTCCTACGAGTAAGAGTTGTTTTCTGGTAAGGAAAGTCACTATTGCAATCTCATTGCCATACACAGTGCAAATAGCACTCGCGTCTGTTCCCAGAAAGTACAGTGTATTGGACTGAAGAGGAGATACTCTTCTTGTCAGTTTCCTAAGCAGAGTTGAACTACATATGGTCCGTGTGTGTAGGAAGCACAGTTCTTTTGTTCTGAGCAAGCTCACTGTTTGGACCCCATAGGAAACACATTAGAGTAGAATACTGCTCTTTTCTCAAAAGCAGAGTGTGTTTCTTGTAAGGCGAGCTAGAGTTTGTTTCCCAGTCCTAAATGGAGTTGAGTCACATGCAGTTTTTTGTCCTATGAGCAAGAGTTGTTTTCTGGTAAGGAAAGTCACTATTGCGCTCTCATAGCCATACACAGTGCAAATAGCACTCCCGTTTGTTCCCAGCAAATACAGTGTATTGGAGTGAAGAGGAGCTACTCTTCTTGTCAGTTTCCTAAGCAGAGTTGAACTACATATGGTCCGTGTGTGTAGGAAGCACAGTTCTTTTGTTCTGAGCAAGCTCTCTGTTTGGACCCCATAGGAAACAGAGTAGAGTAGAAGAGTGCTTTTTCTCTAAAGCAGAGTGTGTTTCTTGTAAGGCAAGCTAGCGTTTGTTTCCCAGTCCTAAATGGAGTTGAATCACATGCAGTTTCTGGTCCTACAAGCAAGAGTTGTTTTCTGGTAAGAAAAGTTACTATTGCCCTCCCATTGCCATACACAGTGCAAATAGCACTCGCATCTGTTCCCAGCAAGTACAGTGAATCGGACTGAAGAGTAGCTACTGTTCTTGTCAGTATCCTAAGCAGAGTTGAACTAGATATGGCCCGTGTGTAGGAAGCACAGTTCTTTTGTTCTGAGCAAGCTCACTGTTCTGGCCCTATAGGAAACACAGTAGAGTAGAAGAGTGCTCTTTTCTCTAAAGCAGATTGTGTTTCTTGTAAGGTGAGCTAGCGTTTGTTTCCCAGTCCTAAATGGAGTTGAATCACATGCAGTTTCTGGTCCTACGAGCAAGAGTTGTTTTTTGATAAGAATAGACACTATTGCGCTGCCATTGTCATACACAGGACAAATAGCACTGGCGTCTGTTCCCAGCAGTACAGTGTATTGGACTGAAGAGGAGCTACTGTTCTTGTCAGGTTCCTAAGCAGAATTGAACTAGATATGGCCGTGTGTGTAGGAAGCACAGTTCTTTTGTTCTGAGCAAGCTCACTGTTCGGACCCAAAAGGAAACACAGTAGAGTAGAAGAGTGCTCCTTTCTCAAAAGCAGAGTGTGTTTTTTGTAAGGCAAGCTATCGTTTGTTTCCCAGTCCTAAATGGAGTTGAATCACATGCAATTTCTGGTCCTACGAGCAAGAGTTGTTTTCTGGTAAGGAAAGTAACTATTGTGCTCCCATTGCCATACACAGTGCAAATAGCACTCGTGTCTGTTCCCAGCAAGTAAAGTGTATCGGACTGAAGAGGAGCTACTGTTCTTGTCAGTTTCCTAAGCAGAGTTGAACTAGATAAAGACCGTGTGTGTAGAAAGCACAGTTCTTATGTTCTGAGCAAGCTCACTGTTCTGGCCCTATAGGAAACACAGTAGAGTAGAAGAGTGCTCTTTTCTCAAAAGCAGAGTGTGGTTCTTGTAAGGCGACCTTGTGTTTTTTTCCTAGTCCTAAATGGAGTTCAATCACATGCAGTTTCTGGTCCTACGAACAAGAGTTGTTTTCTGGTAAGGAAAGTCACTATTGCGCTCCCATTGCCATAAACAGTGCAAATAGCACTCGCGTCTTTTCCCAGCAAGTACAGTGTATTGGACTGAAGAGGAGCTACTGTTCTTCTCAGTTTCCTAAGCAGAGTTGAACTAGATATGGCCCGTGTGTCTAGGAAGCACAGTTCATTTGTTCTGAGCAAGCTCACTGTTTGGACCCCATAGGAAACACAGTGGAATAGAAGAGTGCTCTTTTCTAAAAAGCAGAGAGTGTTTCTTGTAAGGCGAGCTAGCATTTGTTTCCCAGTCCTAAATGGCGTTGAATCACATGCAGTTTGTGTTCCTACGAGCAAGAGTTGTTTTCTGGTAAAAAAAAGTCACTATTGCGCTGTCATTGCCATACACAGGGCAAATAGCACTTGCGTCTGTTCCCAGCAATTACAGTGTATTGGACTGAAGAGGAGCTGCTGTTCTTGTCAGTTTCATAAGCAGAGTTGAGCTAGATATGGTCCATGTGTGTAAAAAGCACAGTTCTTTTGTTCTGTGCAAGCTCACTGTTTGGACCCCACAGGAAACACAGTAGAGTTGAAGAGTGATCTTTTCTCAAAAGCAGCATGCGTTTCTTGTAAGGTGAGCTAGCATTTGTTTCCCAGTCCCAAATGGCGTTGCATCACATGCAGTTTCTAGTCCTACGAGTAAGAGTTGTTTTCTGGTAAGGAAAGTCACTATTGCAATCTCATTGCCATACACAGTGCAAATAGCACTCGCGTCTGTTCCCAGAAAGTACAGTGTATTGGACTGAAGAGGAGATACTCTTCTTGTCAGTTTCCTAAGCAGAGTTGAACTACATATGGTCCGTGTGTGTAGGAAGCACAGTTCTTTTGTTCTGAGCAAGCTCACTGTTTGGACCCCATAGGAAACACATTAGAGTAGAATACTGCTCTTTTCTCAAAAGCAGAGTGTGTTTCTTGTAAGGCGAGCTAGAGTTTGTTTCCCAGTCCTAAATGGAGTTGAGTCACATGCAGTTTTTTGTCCTATGAGCAAGAGTTGTTTTCTGGTAAGGAAAGTCACTATTGCGCTCTCATAGCCATACACAGTGCAAATAGCACTCCCGTTTGTTCCCAGCAAATACAGTGTATTGGAGTGAAGAGGAGCTACTCTTCTTGTCAGTTTCCTAAGCAGAGTTGAACTACATATGGTCCGTGTGTGTAGGAAGCACAGTTCTTTTGTTCTGAGCAAGCTCTCTGTTTGGACCCCATAGGAAACAGAGTAGAGTAGAAGAGTGCTTTTTCTCTAAAGCAGAGTGTGTTTCTTGTAAGGCAAGCTAGCGTTTGTTTCCCAGTCCTAAATGGAGTTGAATCACATGCAGTTTCTGGTCCTACAAGCAAGAGTTGTTTTCTGGTAAGGAAAGTTACTATTGCCCTCCCATTGCCATACACAGTGCAAATAGCACTGGCATCTGTTCCCAGCAAGTACAGTGTATTGGACTGAAGAGGAGCTACTGTTCTTCTCAGTTTCCTAAGCAGAGTTAAACTAGATATTGCCCGTGTGTGTAGGAAGCACAGTTCTTTTTTTCTGAGCAAGCTCAATGTTCTGGCCCTATAGGAAACACATTAGAGTAGAATACTGCTCTTTTCTCAAAAGCAGAGTGTGTTTCTTGTAAGGCGAGCTAGAGTTTGTTTCCCAGTCCTAAATGGAGTTGAGTCACATGCAGTTTTTTGTCCTACGAGCAAGAGTTGTTTTCTGGTAAGACGAGTCACTATTGTGCTCCAATTGCCATTCACAGTGCAAATAGCACTCGCATCTGTTCTCACCAAGTACAGTGTATCGGACTGAAGAGGAACTACTGTTCTTGTCAGTTTCCTAAGCAGAGTTGAACTAGATATGGCCCGTGTGTGTAGGAAGCATAGTTGTTTTGTTCTGAGCAAGCTCACTTTTCTGGCCCTATAGGAAACACAGTAGAGTAGAAGAGTGCTCTTTTCTCTAAAGCAGAGTGTGTTTCTTGTAAGGCGAGCTCGCGTATGTTTCCCAGTCCTAAATGGAGTTGAGTCACAGACAGTTTTTGGTCCTACGAGCAAGAGTTGTTTTCTGGTAAGAAGAGTCACTATTGCGCTCCAAATGCCATACACAGTGCAAATAGCACTCGCGTCTCTTCCCAGCAAGTACAGTGTATTGGACTGAAGAGGAGCTACTGCTCTTGTCAGTTTCCTAAGCAGAGTTGAACTAGATATGGTCCATGTGTGTAGGAAGCACAGTTCTTTTGTTCTGAGCAAGCTCACTGTTTGGACCCCAAAGGAAACACCATAGAGTAGAAGAGTGCTCTTTTCTCAAAAGCAGAGTGTGTTTCTTGTAAGGCGAGCTAGCGTTTGTTTCCCAGTCCTAAATGGAGTTGAATCACATGCAATTACTGGTCCTACGAGAAATAGTTGTTTTCTGGTAAGGAAAGTAACTATTGCGCTCCCATTGAAATACACAGTGCAAATAGCACTGGCGTCTGTTCCCAGCAAGTACAGTGTATCGGACTGAAGAGGAGCTACTGTTCTTGTCAGTTTCCTAAGCACAGTTGAACTAGATAAGGACCGTGTGTGTAGAAAGCACAGTTCTTATGTTCTGAGCAAGCTCACTGTTCTGGCCCTATAGGAAACACAGTAGAGTAGAAGAGTGCTCTTTTCTCAAAAGCAGAGTGTGTTTCTTGTAAGGCAAGCTAGCGTTTGTTTCCTAGTCCTAAATGGAGTTGAATCACATGCAGTTTCTGGTCCTACGAACAAGAGTTGTTTTCTGGTAAGGAAAGTCACTATTGCGCTCCCATTGCCATACACAGTGCAAATAGCACTCGTGTCTTTTCCCAGCAAGTACAGTGTATTGGACTGAATAGGAGCTAATGTTCTTGTCAGTTTCCTAAGCAGAGTTGAACTACATATGGTCCTTGTGTGTAGGAAGCACAGTACTTTTGTTCTGAGCAAGCTCACTGTTTGGAAGCCATAGGAAACACAGTAGAGTAGAAGAGTGCTCTTTTCTCTAAAGCAGAGTGTGTTTCTTGTAAGGAGAGCTAGCGTTTGTTTCCCAGTCCTAAATGGAGTGGAATCACATGCAGTTTCTGTCCTACGAGCAAGAGTTGTTTTATGGTAAGAATAGTCACTATTGTGCTGCCATTTCCATACACAGGACAAATAGTACAGGCGTCTGTTCGCAGCAAGTACAGTGTATTGGACTGAAGAGGATCTACTGTTCTTGTCAGGTTCCTAAGCAGAATTGAACTAGATATGGCCGTGTGTGTAGGAAGCACAGTTCTTTTGTTCTGAGCAAGCTCACTGTTCGGACCCAAAAGGAAACACAGTAGAGTAGAAGAGTGCTCTTTTCTCAAAAGCAGAGTGTGTTTTTTGTAAGGCAAGCTATCGTTTGTTTCCCAGTTCTAAATGGAGTTGAATCACATGCAGTTTCTGATCCTACAAGCAAGAGTTGTTTTCTGGTAAAAAAAGTCACTATCGTGCTCCCTTTGCCATACACAGTGCAAATAGCACTCGCGTCTCTTCCCAGCAAGTACAGTGTATCGGACTGAAGAGGAGCTACAGTTCTTGTCAGTTTCCTAAGCAGAGTTGAACTAGATATGGCCCGTGTGTTTAGGAAGCACAGTTATTATTTTCTGAGCAAGCTCACTGTTCTGGCCCTATAGGAAACACAGTAGAGTAGAAGAGTGCTCTTTTCTATAAAGCAGAGTGTGTTTCTTGTTAGGCGAGCTCGCGTTTGTTTCCCAGTCCTAAATGGATTTGAGTCACATGCAGTTTTGGTCCTATGAGCAAGAGTTGTTTTCTGTTAAGAAGATTCACTATTGCACTGCCATTGCCATACACAGGACAAATAGCACTGGCATCTGTTCGCAGCAACTACAGTGTATTGGACTGAAGAGGATCTACTGTTCTTGTCAGGTTCCTAAGCAGAATTGAACTAGATATGGCCGTGTGTGTAGGAAGCACAGTTCTTTTGTTCTGAGCAAGCTCACTGTTCGGACACAAAAGGAAACACAGTAGAGTAGAAGAGTGCTCTTTTCTCAAAAGCAGAGTGTGTTTTTTGTAAGGCAAGCTATCGTTTGTTTCCCAGTCCTAAATGGAGTTGAATCACATGCAGTTTCTGGTCCTACGAGGAAGAGTTGTTTTCTGGTAAGGAAAGTCACTATTGCGCTCCCTTTGCCATACACAGTGCAAATAGCACTCGCGTCTGTCCCCAGCAAGTACAGTGTATCCGACTGAAGAGGAGCTACTGTTCTTGTCAGTTTCCTAAGCAGAGTTGAACTAGATAAGGACCGTGTGTGTAGAAAGCACAGTTCTTTTGTTCTGAGCAAGCTCACTGTTCTGGCCCTATAGGAAACACAGTAGAGTAGAAGAGTGCTCTTTTCTCAAAAGGAGATTGTGTTTCTTGTAAGGCGAGCTAGCGTTTGTTTCCTAGTCCTAAATGGTGTTGAATCACATGCAGTTTTTGGTCCTACGAACAACAGTTGTTTTCTGGTAAAGAAAGTCACTATTGCGCTCCCATTGGCATGCACAGGGCAAATAGCACTCGCGTCTTTTCCCAGCAAGTACAGTGTATTGGACTGAATAGGAGCTACTGTTCTTCTCAGTATCCTAAGCAGAGTTGAACTACATATGGTCCTTGTGTGTAGGAAGCACAGTTCTTTTGTTCTGAGCAAGCTCACTGTTTGGACCCCATAGGAAACACAGTAGAGTAGAAGAGTGCTCTTTTCTCTAAAGCAGAGTGTGTTTCTTGTAAGGCGAGCTAGCATTTGTTTCCCAGTCCTAAATGGAGTGGAATCACATGCAGTTTCTGTCCTACGAGCAAGAGTTGTTTTATGGTAAGAAAAGTCACTATTGTGCTGCCATTGCCATACACAGGACAAATAGCACTGGCGTCTGTTCGCAGCAAGTACAGTGTATTGGACTGAAGAGGATCTACTGTTCTTGTCAGGTTCCTAAGAAGAATTGAACTAGATATGGACATGTGTGTAGGAAGCACAGTTCTTTTGTTCTGAGCAAGCTCACTGTTCGGACCCCATAGGAAACACAGTACAGTAGAAGAGTGCTCTTTTCTCAAAAGCAGAGTGTGTTTTTTGTAAGGCAAGCTATCATTTTCTTCCCAGTCCTAAATGGAGTTGAATCACATGCAGTTTCTGTCCTACGAGCAAGAGTTGTTTTATGGTAAGAAAAGTCACTATTGTGCTGCCATTGCCATACACAGGACAAATAGCACTGGCGTCTGTTCGCAGCAAGTACAGTGTATTGGACTGAAGAGGATCTACTGTTCTTGTCAGGTTCCTAAGAAGAATTGAACTAGATATGGACGTGTGTGTAGGAAGCACAGTTCTTTTGTTCTGAGCAAGCTCACTGTTCGGACCCCATAGGAAACACAGTACAGTAGAAGAGTGCTCTTTTCTCAAAAGCAGAGTGTGTTTTTTGTAAGGCAAGCTATCATTTTCTTCCCAGTCCTAAATGGAGTTGAATCACATGCAGTTTCTGGTCCTACGAGGAAGAGTTGTTTTCTGGTAAGGAAAGTCACTATTGCGCTCCAAATGCCATACACAGTGCAAATAGCACTCGCGTCTGTTCCCAGCAAGTACAGTGTATTGGACTGAAAAGGAGCTACTGCTCTTGTCAGTTTCCTTAGCAGAGTTGAACTAGATATGGTCGAGTGTGTAGGAAGCACAGTGCTTTTGTTCTGAGCAAGATCACTTTTCGGACCCCTAGGAAACACAGTAGAGTAGAAGAGTGCTCTTTTCTCTAAAGCAGAGTGTGTTTCTTGTAAGGCGAGCTAGCGTTTGTTTCCCAGTCCTAAATGGAGTTGAATCACATGCAGTTTCTGGTCCTACAAGCAAGAGTTGTTTTCTGGTAAGGAAAGTTACTATTGCGCTCCCATTGCCATACACAGTGCAAATAGCACTGGCATCTGTTCTCAGCAAGTACAGTGTATTGGACTGAAGAGGAGCTACTGTTCTTCTCAGTTTCCTAAGCAGAGTTAAACTAGATATTGCCCGTGTGTGTAGGAAGCACAGTTCTTTTTTTCTGAGCAAGCTCAATGTTCTGGCCCTATAGGAAACACATTAGAGTAGAATACTGCTCTTTTCTCAGAAGTAAAGTGTGTTTCTTGTAAGGCGAGCTAGCGTTTGTTTCCCAGTCCTAAATGGAGTTGAGTCACATGCAGTTTTTTGTCCTACGAGCAAGAGTTGTTTTCTCGTAAGACGAGTCACTATTGTGCTCCAATTGCCATTCACAGTGCAAATAGCACTCGCATCTGTTCTCAGCAAGTATAGTGTATTGGACTGAAGAGGAGCTACTGTTCTTGTCAGTTCCTAAGCAGAGTTGAACTAGATATGGCCCGTGTGTGTAGGAAACACAGTTCTTTTGTTCTGAGCAAGCTCACTTTTCTAACCCTATAGGAAACACAGTAGAGTAGAAGAGTGCTCTTTTCTCTAAAGCAGAGTGTGTTTCCTGTAAGGCGAACTCGCGTTTGTTTCCCAGTCCTAAATGGAGTTGAGTCACAGACAGTTTTTGGTCCTACGAGCAAGAGTTGTTTTCTGGTAAGAAGAGTCACTATTGCGCTCCAAATGCCATACACAGTGCAAATAGCACTCGCGTCTGTTCCCAGCAAGTACAGTGTATTGGACTGAAGAGGAGCTACTGCTCTTGTCAGTTTCCTAAGCAGAGTTGAACTAGATATAGTCCATGTCTGTAGGAAGCACAGTTCTTTTGTTCTGAGCAAGCTCACTGTTTGGACCCCATAGGAAACACCATAGAGTAGAAGAGTGCTCTTTTCTCAAAAGCAGAGTGTGTTTCTTGTAAGGCGAGTTAGCGTTTGTTTCCCAGTCCTAAATGGAGTGGAATCACATGCAGCTTCTGGTTCTACGAGCAAGAGTTGTTTTCTGGTAAGGAAAGTAACTATTGCGCTCCCAATGTAATACACAGTGCAAATAGCACTCGCGTCTGTTCCCAGCAAGTACAGTGTATCGGACTGAAGAGGAGCTACTGTTCTTGTCAGTTTCCTAAGCAGAATTGAACTAGATAAGGACCGTGTATGTAGAAAGCACAGTACTTTTGTTCTGAGCAAGCTCACTGTTCTGGCCCTATAGGAAACACAGTAGAGTAGAAGAGTGCTCTTTTCTCAAAAGCAGAGTGTGTTTCTTGTAAGGTGAGCTAGCGTTTGTTTCCCAGTCCTAAATGGAGTTGAGTCACATGTAGTTTTTTGTCCTACGAGCAAGAGTTGTTTTCTGGTAAGACGAGTCACTATTGTGCTCCAATTGCCATTCACAGTGCAAATAGCACTCGCATCTGTTCTCAGCAAGTACAGTGTATCGGACTGCAGAGGAGCTACTGTTCTTGTCAGTTTCCTAAGCAGAGTTGAACTAGATATGGCCCGTGTGTGTAGGAAGCACAGTTGTTTTGTTCTGAGCAAGCTCACTTTTCTGGCCCTATAGGAAACACAGTAGAGAAGAAGAGTGCTCTTTTCTATAAAACAGAGTGTGTTTCTTGTAAGGCGAGCTCGCGTTTGTTTCCGAGTCCTAAATGGAGTTGAGTCACAGACAGTTTTTGGTCCTACGAGCAAGAGTTGTTTTCTGGTAAGAAGAGTCACTATTGCGCTCCAAATGCCATACAGAGTGCAAATAGCACTCGCGTCTGTTCCCAGGAAGTACAGTGTATTGGACTGAAGAGGAGCTACTGCTCTTGTCAGTTTCCTAAGCAGAGTTGAACTAGATATGGTCCATGTGTGTAGGAAGCACAGTTCTTTTGTTCTGAGCAAGCTCACTGTTTGGACCCCATAGGAAACACCATAGAGTAGAAGAGTGCTCTTTTCTCAAAACCAGAGTGTGTTTCTTGTAAGGCGAGCTAGCGTTTTTTTCCTAGTCCTAAATGAAGTGGAATCACATGCAGTTTCTGGTTCTACGAGCAAGAGTTGTTTTATGGTAAGAATAGTCACTATTGTGCTGCCATTGCCATACACAGGACAAATAGCACTGGCGTCTGTCCCCAGCAAGTACAGTGTATTGGACTGAAGAGGATTTACTGTTCTTGTCAGGTTCCTAAGCAGAATTGAACTAGATATGGCAGTGTGTGTAGGAAGCACAGTGCTTTTGTTCTGAGCAAGATCACTTTTCGGACCCCTGGGAAACACAGTAGAGTAGAAGAGTGCATTTTCTCAAAAGCAGAGTGTGGTTCTTGTAAGGCGAGCTAGCGTTTGTTTTTTAGTCATAAATGGAGTTGAATCACATGCAGTTTCTGGTCCTACGAACAAGAGTTGTTTTCTGGTAAGGAAAGTCACTATTGCGCTCCCATTGCCATAAACAGTGCAAATAGCACTCGCGTCTTTTCCCAGCAAGTATAGTGTATTGGACTGAATAGGAGCTACTGTTCTTGTCAGTTTCCTAAGCAGAGTTGAACTACATATGGTCCTTGTGTGTAGGAAGCACAGTACTTTTGTTCTGAGCAAGCTCACTGTTTGGACCCCATAGGAAACACAGTAGAGTAGAAGAGTGCTCTTTTCTCTAAAGCAGAGTGTGTTTCTGGTAAGGCGAGCTAGCGTTTGTTTCCCAGTCCTAAATGGAGTTGAATCACATGCAGTTTCTGTCCTACGAGCAAGAGTTGTTTTATGGTAAGAATAGTCACTATTGTGCTGCCATTTCCATACACAGGACAAATAGTACTGGCGTCTGTTCGCAGCAAGTACAGTGTATTGGACTGAACAGGATCTACTCTTCTTGTCAGGTTGCTAAGCAGAATTGAACAAGATATGGCCGGGTGTGTAGGAAGCACAGTTCTTTTGTTCTGAGCAAGCTCTCTGTTTGGACCCCATAGGAAACACAGTAGAGTAGAAGAGTGCTCTTTTCTCTAAAGCAGAGTGTGTTTATTGTAAGGCGAGCTAGCGTTTGTTTCCCAGTCCTAAATGGAGTTGAATAACATGCAGTTTCTGGTCCTACAAGCAAGAGTTGTTTTCTGGTAAGGAAAGTTACTATTGCGCTCCCATTGCCATACACAGTGCAAATAGCACTGGCATCTGTTCCCAGCAAGTACAGTGTATTGGACTGAAGAGGAGCTACTGTTCTTCTCAGTTTCCTAAGCAGAGTTAAACTAGATATTGCCCGTGTGTGTAGGAAGCACAGTACTTTTTTTCTGAGCAAGCTCAATGTTCTGGCCCTATAGGAAACACATTAGAGTAGAATACTGCTCTTTTCTCAAAAGCAGAGTGTGTTTCTTGTAAGGCGAGCTAGAGTTTGTTTCCCAGTCCTAAATGGAGTTGAGTCACATGCAGTTTTTTGTCCTACGAGCAAGAGTTGTTTTCTGGTAAGACGAGTCACTATTGTGCTCCAATTGCCATTCACAGTGCAAATAGCACTCGCATCTGTTCTCAGCAAGTACAGTGTATCGGACTGAAGAGGAGCTACTGTTCTTGTCAGTTTCCTAAGCAGAGTTGAACTAGATATGGCCCGTGTGTGTAGGAAGCACAGTTGGTTTGTTCTGAGCAAGCTCACTTTTCTGGCCCTATAGGAAACACAGTAGAGTAGAAGAGTGCTCTTTTCTCTAAAGCAGAGTGTGTTTCTTGTAAGGCGAGCTCGCGTTCGTTTCCCAGTCCTAAATGGAGTTGAGTCACAGACAGTTTTTGGTCCTACGAGCAAGAGTTGTTTTCTGGTAAGAAGAGTCACTATTGCGCTCCAAATGCCATACACAGTGCAAATAGCACTCGCGTCTGTTCCCAGCAAATACAGTGTATTGGACTGAAGAGGAGCTACTGCTCTTGTCAGTTTCCTAAGCAGAGTTGAACTAGATATGGTCCATGTGTGTAGGAAGCACAGATCTTTGGTCTGAGCAAGCTCACTCTTTGGACCCCATAGGAAACACCATAGAGTAGAAGAGTGCTCTTTTCTCAAAAGCAGAGTGTGTTTCTTGTAAGGCGAGCTAGCGTTTGTTTCCCAGTCCTAAATGGAGTGGAATCACATGCAGCTTCTGGTTCTACGAGCAAGAGTTGTTTTATGGTAAGAATAGTCACTATTGCGCTGCCATTGCCATACACAGGACAAATAGCACTGGCGTCTGTTCCCAGCAAGTACAGTGTATTGGACTGAAGAGGATCTACTGTTCTTGTCAGGTTCCTAAGCAGAATTGAACTAGATATGGCCGTGTGTGTAGGAAGCACAGTGCTTTTGTTCTGAGCAAGATCACTTTTCGGACCCCTAGGAAACACAGTAGAGTAAAAGAGTGCTCTTTTCTCAAAAGCAGAGTGTGTTTCTTGTAAGGCGAGCTAGCGTTTGTTTCCCAGTCCTAAATGGAGTTGAATCACATGCAATTTCTGGTCCTACGAGGAAGAGTTGTTTTCTGGTAAGGAAAGTCACTATTGTGCTCCCATTGCCATACACAGTGCAAATTGCACTCGCGTCTGTTCACAGCAAGTACAGTGTATCGGACTGAAGAGGAGCTACTGTTCTTGTCAGTTTCCTAAGCAGAGTTGAACTAGATATGGCCCGTGTGTTTAGGAAACACAGTTATTATGTTCTGAGCAAGCTCACTGTTCTGGCCCTATAGGAAACACAGTAGAGTAGAAGAGTGCTCTTTTCTATAAAGCAGAGTGTGTTTCTTGTAAGGCAAGCTCGCGTTTGTTTCCCAGTCCTAAATGGATTTGAGTCACATGCAGTTTTTGGTCCTATGAGCAAGAGTTGTTTTCTGGTAAGAAGAGTCACTATTGTGCTCCAAATGCCATACACAGTGCAAATAGCACTCGCGTCTGTTCCCAGGATGTACAGTGTATTGGACTGAATAGGAGCTACTGTTCTTGTCAGTTTCCTAAGCAGAGTTGAACTAGATATGGTCGATGTGTGTAGGAAGCACAGTTCTTTTGTTCTGAGCAAGCTCACTGTTTGAAACCCATAGGAAACACAGTAGAGTAGAAGAGTGCTCTTTTCTCAGAAGCAGAGCGTGTTTCTCGTAAGGCGAGCTAGCATTTGTTTCCCAGTCCTAATTGGCATTGAATCAAATGCAGTGTGTGGTCCTACGAGCAAGAGTTGTTTTCTGGTAAGGAAAGTCACTATTGCGCTCCCTTTGCCATACACAGTGCAAATAGCACTCGCGTATGTTCCCAGCAAGTACAGTGTATCAGACTGAAGAGGAGCTACTGTTCTTGTCAGTTTCCTAAGCAGAGTTGAACGAGATATGGTCCAAGTGTGTAGGAAGCACAGTTCTTTGTTCTGAGCAAGCTCACTGTTTGGACCCCATAGGAAACACAGTAGAGAAGAAGAATGCTCTTTTCTCAAAAGCAGAGAGTGTTTCATGTAAGGCGAGCTAGCATTTGTTTCCCAGTCCTAAATGGAGTTGAATCACATGCAGTTTCTGGTCCTACGAGCAAGAGTTGTTTCCTGGTAAGGAAAGTCACTATTGCGCTCCCATTGCCATACACAGTGCAAATAGCACTGGCGTCTGTTCCCAGCAAGTACAGTGTATCGGACTGAAGAGGATCTACTGTTCTTGTCAGTTTCCTAAGCAGAGTTGAACTAGATATGGACGTGTGTGTAGGAAGCACAGTTCTTTTGTTCTGAGCAAGCTCACTGTTTGGACCCCATAGGAAAAACAGTACAGTAGAAGAGTGCTCTTTTCTCAAAAGCAGAGTGTCTTTTTTGTAAGGCAAGCTATCATTTTTTTCCCAGTCCTAAATGGAGTTGAATCACATGCAGTTTCCGGTCCTACGAGCAAGAGTTGTTTTCTGGTAAGGAAAGTCACTATTGCGCTCCCTTTGCCATACACAGTGCAAATAGCACTCGCGTCTGTTCCCAGCAAGTACAGTGTATCGGACTGAAGAGGAGCTAATGTTCTTGTCAGTTTCCTAAGCACAGAAGAACTAGATATGGTCCATGTGTGTAGGAAGCACAGTTCTTTGTTCTGAGCAAGCTCACTGTTTGGACCCCATAGGAAACACAGTAGAGTAGAAGAGTGCTCTTTTCTCAAAAGCAGAGAGTGTTTCATGTAAGGCGAGCTAGCATTTGTTTCCCAGTCCTAAACGGAGTTGAATCACATGCAGTTTCTGGTCCTACGAACAAGAGTTGTTTTCTGGTAAGGAAAGTCACTATTGCGCTCCCATTGCCATACACAGTGCAAATAGCACTCGCATCTGTTCCCAGCAAGTACAGTGTATCGGACTGAAGAGGAGCTACTGTTCTTGTCAGTTTCCTAAGCAGAGTTGAACTAAATATGGCCCGTGTGTGTAGGAAGCACAGTTCTTTTGTTCTGAGCAAGCTCACTTTTCTGGCCCTATAGGAAACACAGTAGAGTAGAAGAGTGCTCTTTTCTCTAAAGCAGAGTGTGTTTCTTGTAAGGTGAGCTCGCGTTTGTTTCCCAGTCCTAAATGGAGTTGAGTCACAGACAGTTTTTGTCCTACGAGCAAGTGTTGTTTTCTGGTAAGAAGAGTCACTATTGCGCTCCAAATGCCATACACAGTGCAAATAGCACTCGCGTCTGTTCCCAGCAAGTACAGTGTATTGGACTGAAGAGGAGCTACTGCTCTTGTCAGTTTCCTAAGCAGAGTTGAACTAGATATGGTCCATGTGTGTAGGAAGCACAGTTCTTTTGTTCTGAGCAAGCTCACTGTTTGGACCCCATAGGAAACACCATAGAGTAGAAGAGTGCTCTTTTCTCAAAAGCAGAGTGTGTTTCTTGTAAGGCGAGCTAGCGTTTGTTTCCCAGTCCTAAATGGAGTGGAATCACATGCAGTTTCTGGTTCTACGAGCAAGAGTTGTTTTATGGTAAGAATAGTCACTATTGCGCTGCCGTTTCAATACACAGGACAAATAGCACTGGCGTCTGTTCTCAGCAAATACAGTGTATTTGACTGAAGAGGATCTACTGTTCTTGTCAGGTTCCTAAGAAGAATTGAACTAGATATGGCCGTGTGTGTAGGAAGCACAGTGCTTTTGTTCTGAGCAAGATCACTTTTCGGACCCCTAGGAAACACAGTAGAGTAGAAGAGTGCTCTTTTCTCAAAAGCAGAGAGTGTTTCATGTAAGGCAAGCTAGCATTTGTTTCCCAGTCCTAAACGGAGTTGAATCACATGCAGTTTCTGGTCCTATGAGCAAGAGTTGTTTTCTGGTAAGGAAAGTCACTATTGCGCTCCCATTGCCATACACAGTGCAAATAGCACTCGCGTCTGTTCCCAGCAAGTACAGTGTATCGGACTGAAGAGGAGCTACTGTTCTTGTCAGTTTCCTAAGCAGAGTTGAACTAGATATAGCCCGTGTGTAGGAAGCACAGTTCTTTTGTTCTGAGCAAGCTCACTGTTCTGGCCCTATAGGAAACACAGTAGAGTAGAAGAGTGCTCTTTTCTCTAAAGCAGATTGTGTTTCTTGTAAGGTGAGCTAGCGTTTGTTTCCCAGTCCTAAATGGAGTTGAATCACATGCAGTTTCTGGTCCTACGAGCAAGAGTTGTTTTATGATAAGAATAGTCACTATTGCGCTGCCATTGCCATACACAGGACAAAGAGCACTGGCTTCTGTTCCCAGCAGTAGAGTGTATTAGACTGAAGAGGAGCTACTGTTCTTGTCAGGTTCCTAAGCAGAATAGAACTAGATATGGCTGTGTGTGTAGGAAGCACAGTTTTTTTGTTCTGAGAAAGCTCACTGTTCGGACCCCATAGGAAACACCATAGAGTAGAAGAGTGCTCTTTTCTCAAAAGCAGAGTGTGTTTCTTGTAAGGCGAGCTAGCGTTTGTTTCCCAGTCCTAAATGGATTGGAATCACATGCAGTTTCTGGTTCTACGAGCAAGAGTTGTTTTATGGTAAGAATAGTCACTATTGCGCTGCCGTTGCAATACACAGGACAAATAGCACTGGCGTCTGTTCCCAGCAAATACAGTGTATTGGACTGAAGAGGAGCTACTGTTCTTGTCAGGTTCCTAAGAAGAATTGAACTAGATATGGCCGTGTGTGTAGGAAGCACAGTGCTTTTGTTCTGAGCAAGATCACTTTTCGGACCCCTAGGAAACACAGTAGAGTAGAAGAGTGCTCTTTTCTCAAAAGCAGAGTGTGTTTCATGTAAGGCGAGCTAGCATTTGTTTCCCAGTCCTAAACGGAGTTGAATCACATGCAGTTTCTGGTCCTATGAGCAAGAGTTGTTTTCTGGTAAGGAAAGTCACTATTGCGCTCCCATTGCCATACACAGTGCAAATAGCACTCGCGTCTGTTCCCAGCAAGTACAGTGTATCGGACTGAAGAGGAGCTAATGTTCTTGTCAGTTTCCTAAGCACAGAAGAACTAGATATGGTCCATGTGTGTAGGAAGCACAGTTCTTTGTTCTGAGCAAGCTCACTGTTTGGACCTCATAGGAAACACAGTAGAGTAGAAGAGTGCTCTTTTCTCAAAAGCAGAGAGTGTTTCATGTAAGGCGAGCTAGCATTTGTTTCCCAGTCCTAAACGGAGTTGAATCACATGCAGTTTCTGGTCCTACGAGCAAGAGTTGATTTCTGGTAAGGAAAGTCACTATTGCGCTCCCATTGCCATACACAGTGCAAATAGCACTCGCATCTGTTCCCAGCAAGGACAGTGTATCGGACTGAAGAGGAGCTACTGTTCTTGTCAGTTTCCTAAGCAGAGTTGAACTAAATATGGCCCGTGTGTGTAGGAAGCACAGTTCTTTTGTTCTGAGCAAGCTCACTCTTCTGGCCCTATAGGAAACACAGTAGAGTAGAAGAGTGCTCTTTTCTCTAAAGCAGATTGTGTTTCTTGTAAGGTGAGCTAGCGTTTGTTTCTCAGTCCTAAATGGAGTTGAATCACATGCAGTTTCTGGTCCTACGAGCAAGAGTTGTTTTATGATAAGAATAGTCACTATTGCGCTGCCATTGCCATACACAGGACAAAGAGCACTGGCTTCTGTTCCCAGCAGTAGAGTGTATTAGACTGAAGAGGAGCTACTGTTCTTGTCAGGTTCCTAAGCAGAATAGAACTAGATATGGCTGTGTGTGTAGGAAGCACAGTTTTTTTGTTCTGAGAAAGCTCACTGTTCGGACCCCATAGGAAACACAGTAGAGTAGAAGAGTGCTCTTTTCTCAAAAGCAGAGTGTGTTTCTTGTAAGGTGAGCTAGCGTTTGTTTCCCAGACCTAAATGGAGTTGAGTCACATGCAGTTTTTTGTCCTACGAGCAAGAGTTGTTTTCTGGTAAGAAGTGTCACTATTGTGCTCCAATTGCCATACACAGTGCAAATAGCACTCGCGTCTCTTCCCCTCAAGTACAGTGTATTGGACTGAAGAGGAGCTACTGTTCTTGTCAGTTTCCTAAGCAGAGTTGAACTAGATATGGTCGATGTGTGTAGGAAGCACAGTTCTTTTGTTCTGAGCAAGCTCACTGTTTGGACCCCATAGGAAACACAGTAGAGAAGAAGAGTGCTCTTTTCTAAAAAGCAGAGAGTGTTTCTTGTAAGGCGAGCTAGCATTTGTTTCCCAGTCCTAAATGGCGTTGAATCACATGCAGTTTGTGTTCCTACGAGCAAGAGTTGTTTTCTGGTAAAAAAAAGTCACTATTGCACTGTCATTGCCATACACAGGGCAAATAGCACTCGCGTCTGTTCCCAGCAAGTACAGTGTATTGGACTGAAAAGGAGCTGCTGTTCTTGTCAGTTTCATAAGCAGAGTTGAGCTAGATATGGTCATGAGTGTAAAAAGCACAGTTCTTTTGTTCTGAGCAAGCTCACTGTTTGGACCCCATAGGAAACAAAGTAGAGTAGAAGAGTGCTCTTTTCTCAAAAGCAGAGTGTGTTTCTTGTAAGGCGAGCTAGTGTTTGTTTCCCAGTCCTAAATGGAGTTGAGTCACATGCAGTTTTTTGTCCTACGAGCAAGAGTTGTTTTCTGGTAAGGAAAGTCACTATTGTGCTCTCATTGCCATACACATTGCAAATAGCACTCCCGTTTGTTCCCAGCAAGTACAGTGTATTGGAGTGAAGAGGAGCTACTGTTCTTGTCAGTTTCCTAATCAGAGTAGAACTACATATGGTCCGTGTGTGTAGGAAGCAAAGTTCTTTTGTTCTGAGCAAGCTCACTGTTTGGAACCCATAGGAAACACAGTAGAGTAGAAGAGCGCTCTTTTCTAAAAAGCAGAGAGTGCTTCTTGTAAGGCAAGCTAGCATTTGTTTCCCAGTCCTAAATGGCGTTGAATCACATGCAGTTTGTGTTCCTACGAGCAAGAGTTGTTTTCTGGTAAGGAGAGTCACTATTGCGCTGTCATTGCCATACACAGTGCAAATAGCACTCGCGTCTGTTCCCAGCAAGTACAGTGTATCGGACTGAAGAGGAGCTACTGTTCTTGTCAGTTTCCTAAGCAGAGTTGAACTACATATGGTCCGTGTGTGTAGGAAGCACAGTTCTTTTGTTCTGAGCAAGCTCACTGTTCTGGCCCAATAGGAAACACAGTAGAGTAGAAGAGTGCTCTTTTCTCTAAAGCAGAGTGTGTTTCTTGTAAGGCGAGCTAGCTTTTGTGTCCCAGTCCTAAATGGAGTGGAATCACATGCAGTTTCTGGTCCTACGAGCAAGAGTTGTTTTCTGGTAAGGAAAGTCACTATTGTGCTCCCATTGCCATACACAGTGCAAATAGCACTGGCATCTGTTCCCAGCAAGTACAGTGTATTGGACTGAAGAGGAGCTACTGTTCTTCTCAGTTTCCTAAGCAGAGTTAAACTAGATATTGCCCGTGTGTGTAGGAAGCACAGTTCTTTTTTTCTGAGCAAGCTCAATGTTCTGGCCCTATAGGAAACACATTAGAGTAGAATACTGCTCTTTTCTCAAAAGCAGAGTGTGTTTCTTGTAAGGCGAGCTAGAGTTTATTTCCCAGTCCTAAATGGAGTTGAGTCACATGCAGTTTTTTGTCCTACGAGCAAGAGTTGTTTTCTGGTAAGACGAGTCACTATTGTGCTCCAATTGCCATTCACAGTGCAAATAGCACTCGCATCTGTTCTCAGCAAGTACAGTGTATCGGACTGAAGAGGAGCTACTGTTCTTGTCAGTTTCCTAAGCAGAGTTGAACTAGATATGGCCCGTGTGTGTAGGAAGCACAGTTCTTTTGTTCTGAGCAAGCTCATTTTTCTGGCTCTATAGGAAACACAGTAGAGTAGAAGAGTGCTCTTTTCTCAAAAGCAGAGTGTGTTTCTTGTAAGGCGAGCTAGCGTTTGTTTCCCCGTCCTAAATGGAGTTGAATCACATGCAGTTTCTGGTCCTACAAGCAAGAGTTGTTTTCTGGTAAGGAAAGTTACTATTGCGCTCCCATTGCCATACACAGTGCAAATAGCACTGGCATCTCTTCCCAGCAAGTACAGTGTATTGGACTGAAGAGGAGCTACTGTTCTTCTCAGTTTCCTAAGCAGAGTTAAACTAGATATTGCCCGTGTGTGAAGGAAGCACAGTTCTTTTTTTCTGAGCAAGCTCAATGTTCTGGCCCTATAGGAAACACATTAGAGTAGAATACTGCTCTTTTCTCAGAAGCAGAGTGTGTTTCTTGTAAGGCGAGGTAGAGTTTGTTTCCCAGTCCTAAATGGAGTTGAGTCACATGCAGTTTTTTGTCCTACGAGCAAGAGTTGTTTTCTGGTAAGACGAGGCACTATTGTGCTCCAATTGCCATTCACAGTGCAAATAGCACTCGCATCTGTTCTCAGCAGGTACAGTGTATCAGACTGAAGAGGAGCTACTGTTCTTGTCAGTTTCCTAAGCAGAGTTGAACTAGATATGGCCCGTGTGTGTAGGAAGCACAGTTGTTTTGTTCTGAGCAAGCTCACTTTTCTGGCCCTATAGGAAACACAGTAGAGTAGAAGAGTGCTCTTTTCTCAAAAGCAGAGTGTGTTTCTTGTAAGGCGAGCTAGCGTTTGTTTCCCAGTCCTAAATGGAGTGGAATCACATGCAGTTTCTGGTTCTACGAGCAAGAGTTGTTTTATGGTAAGAATAGTCACTATTGCGCTGCCATTGCCATACACAGGACAAATAGCACTGGCGTCTGTTCCCAGCAAGTACAGTGTATTGGACTGAAGAGGATCTACTGTTCTTGTCAGGTTCCTAAGCAGAATTGAACTAGATATGGCCGTGTGTGTAGGAAGGACAGTGCTTTTGTTCTGAGCAAGATCTCTTTTCGGACCCCTAGGAAACACTGTAGAGTAGAAGAGTGCTCTTTTCTCAAAAGCAGAGTGTGTTTCTTGTAAGGCGAGCTAGCGTTTGTTTCCCAGTCCTAAATGGAGTTGAATCACATGCAATTTCTGGTCCTACGAGCAAGAGTTGTTTTCTGGTAAGGAAAGTAACTATTGTGCTCCCATTGCCATACACAGTGCAATTAGCACTCGCGTGTGTTCCCAGCAAGTACAGTGTATCGGACTGAAGAGGAGCTACTGTTCTTGTCATTTTCCTAAGCAGAGTTGAACTAGATAAGGACCGTGTGTGTAGAAAGCACAGTTCTTATGTTCTGAGCAAGCTCACTGTTCTGGCCCTATAGGAAACACAGTATAGTAGAAGAGTGCTCTTTTCTCAAAAGCAGAGTGTGGTTCTTGTAAGGCAAGCTAGCGTTTGTTTTTTAGTCCTAAATGGAGTTGAATCACATGCAGTTTCTGGTCCTACGAACAAGAGTTGTTTTCTGGTATAGAAAGTCACTATTGCGCTCCCATTGCCATACACAGTGCAAATAGCACTCGCGTCTTTTCCCAGCAAGTACAGTGTATTGGACTGAATAGGAGCTACTGTTCTTGTCCGTTTCCTAAGCAGAGTTGAACTACATATGGTCCTTGTGTGTAGGAAGCACAGTACTTTTGTTCTGAGCAAGCTCACTCTTTGGAAGCCATAGGAAACACAGTAGAGTAGAAGAGTGCTCTTTTCTCTAAAGCAGAGTGTGTTTCTGGTAAGGCGAGCTAGCGTTTGTTTCCCAGACCTAAATGGAGTGGAATCACATGCAGTTTCTGTCCTACGAGCAAGAGTTGTTTTATGGTAAGAATAGTCACTATTGTGCTGCCATTGCCATACACAGGACAAATAGCACTGGCGTCTGTTCGCAGCAAGTACAGTGTATAGGACTGAACAGGATCTACTGTTCTTGTCAGGTTCCTAAGCAGAATTGAACTAGATATGCCCGGGTGTGTAGGAAGCACAGTTCTTTTGTTCTGAGCAAGCTCTCTGTTTGGACCCCATAGGAAACACAGTAGAGTAGAAGAGTGCTCTTTTCTCAAAGCAGAGTGCGTTTCTTGTAAGACGAGCTAGCGTTTGTTTCCCAGTCCTAAATGGCGTTGAATCACATGCAGTTTCTGGTCCTAAGAGCAAGTGTTGTTTTCTGGTAAGGAAAGTCACTATTGTGCTCTCATTGCCATACACATTGCAAATAGCACTCCCGTTTGTTCCCAGCAAGTACAGTGTATTGGAGTGAAGAGGAGCTACTGTTCTTGTCAGTTTCCTAAGCAGAGTTGAACTACATATGGTCCGTGTGTGGAGGAAGCAAAGTTCTTTTGTTCTGAGCAAGCTCTCTGTTTGGAACCCATAGGAAACACAGTAGAGTAGAAGAGTGCTCTTTTCTCTAAAGCAGAGTGTGTTTCTTGTAAGGCAAGCTAGCGTTTGTTTCCCAGTCCTAAATGGAGTTGAATCACATGCAGTTTCTGGTCCTACAAGCAAGAGTTGTTTTCTGGTAAGGAAAGTTACTATTGCGCTCCCATTGCCATACACAGTGCAAATAGCACTGGCATCTGTTCCCAGCAAGTACAGTGTATTGGACTGAAGAGGAGCTACTGTTCTTCTCAGTTTCCTAAGCAGAGTTAAACTAGATATTGCCCGTGTGTGAAGGAAGCACAGTTCTTTTTTTCTGAGCAAGCTCAATGTTCTGGCCCTATAGGAAACACATTAGAGTAGAATACTGCTCTTTTCTCAGAAGCAGAGTGTGTTTCTTGTAAGGCGAGCTAGAGTTTGTTTCCCAGTCCTAAATGGAGTGGAATCACATGCAGTTTCTGTCCTACGAGCAAGAGTTGTTTTATGGTAAGAATAGTCACTATTGTGCTGCCATTTCCATACACAGGACAAATAGTACTGGCGTCTGTTCGCAGCAAGTACAGTGTATTGGACTGAACAGGATCTACTGTTCTTGTCAGGTTCCTAAGCAGAATTGAAATAGATATGGCCGTGTGTGCAGGAAGCACAGATCTTTTGTTCTGAGCAAGCTCACTGTTCGGACCCAAAAGGAAACACAGTAGAGTAGAAGAGTGCTCTTTTCTCAAAAGCAGAGTGTGTTTTTTTAAGGCAAGCTATCGTTTGTTTCCCAGTCCTAAATGGAGTTGAATCACATGCAGTTTCTGGTCCTACGAGCAAGAGTTGTTTTCTGGTAAGGAAAGTCACTATTGCGCTCCCTTTGCCATACACAGTGCAAATAGCACTCGCGTCTGTTCCCAGCAAGTACAGTGTATCGGACTGAAGAGGAGCTACTGTTCTTGTCAATTTCCTAAGCAGAGTTGAACTAGATATGGCCCGTGTTTTTAGGAAGCACAGTTAATATGTTCTGAGCAAGCTCACTGTTCTGGCCCTATAGGAAACACAGTAGAGTAGAAGAGTGCTCTTTTCTATAAAGCAGAGTGTGTTTCTTGTAAGGCAAGCTCGCGTTTGTTTCCCAGTCCTAAATGGATTTGAGTCACATGCAGTTTTTGGTCCTACGAGCAAGAGTTGTTTTCTGGTAAGAAGAGTCACTATTGTGCTCCAAATGCCATACACAGTGCAAATAGCACTCGTGTCTGTTCCCAGCATGTACAGTGTTTTGGACTGAATAGGAGCTACTGTTCTTGTCAGTTTCCTAAGCAGAGTTGAACTAGAAATGGTCCATGTGTGTAGGAAGCACAGTTCTTTTGTTCTGAGCAAGCTCACTGTTCTGGCCCTATAGGAAACACAGTAGAGTAGAAGAGTACTCTTTTCTCTAAAGCAGAGTGTGTTTCTTGTAAGGCGAGCTCACATTTGTTTCCCAGTCATAAATGGAGTTGAGTCACAGACAGTTTTTGGTCCTACGAGCAAGAGTTGTTTTCTGGTAAGAAGAGTCACACTTGCGCTTCAAATGCCATACACAGTGCAAATAGCACTCGCTTCTGTTCCCAGCAAGTACAGTGTATTGGACTGAAGAGGAGCTACTGCTCTTGTCAGTTTCCTAAGCAGAGTTGAACTAGATATGGTCCATGTGTGTAGGAAGCACAGTTCTTTTGTTCTGAGCAAGCTCACTGTTTGGACCCCATAGGAAACACCATAGAGTAGAAGAGTGCTCTTTTCTCAATAGCAGAGTGTGTTTCTTGTAAGGCGAGCTAGCGTTTGTTTCCCAGTCCTAAATGGAGTGGAATCACATGCAGCTTCTGGTTCTACGAGCAAGAGTTCTTTTATGGTAAGAATAGTCACTATTGCGCTGCCATTGCCATACACAGGACAAATAGCACTGGCGTCTGCTCCCAGCAAGTACATTGCATTGGACTGAAGAGGACCTACTGTTCTTGTCAGGTTCCTAAGCAGAATTGAACTAGATATGGCCGTGTGTGTAGGAAACACAGTGCTTTTGTTCTGAGCAAGATCACTTTTCGGACCCCTAGGAAACACAGTAGAGTAGAAGAGTGCTCTTTTCTCAAAAGCAGAGTGTGTTTCTTGTAAGGCGAGCTAGCGTTTGTTTCCCAGTCCTAAATGGAGTTGAATCACATGCAATTTCTGGTCCTACGAGCAAGAGTTGTTTTCTGGTAAGGAAAGTAACTATTGCGCTCCCATTGCCATACACAGTGCAAATAGCACTCGCGTCTCTTCCCAGCAAGTACAGTGTATCGGACTGAAGAGGAGCTACTGTTCTTGTCAGTTTCCTAAGCAGAGTTGAACTAGATAAGGACCGTGTGTGTAGGAAGCACAGTTCTTTTGTTCTGAGCAAGCTCACTGTTCGGACCCAAAAGGAAACACAGTAGAGTAGAAGAGTGCTCCTTTCTCAAAAGCAGAGTGTGTTTTTTGTAAGGCAAGTTATCGTTTGTTTCCCAGTCCTAAATGGAGTTGAATCACATGCAATTTCTGGTCCTACGAGCAAGAGTTGTTTTCTGGTAAGGAAAGTAACTATTGTGCTCCCATTGCCATACACAGTGCAAATAGCACTCGTGTCTGTTCCCAGCAAGTAAAGTGTATCGGACTGAAGAGGAGCTACTGTTCTTGTCAGTTTCCTAAGCAGAGTTGAACTAGATAAAGACCGTGTGTGTAGAAAGCACAGTTCTTATGTTCTGAGCAAGCTCACTGTTCTGGCCCTATAGGAAACACAGTAGAGTAGAAGAGTGCTCTTTTCTCAAAAGCAGAGTGTGGTTCTTGTAAGGCGACCTTGTGTTTTTTTCCTAGTCCTAAATGGAGTTCAATCACATGCAGTTTCTGGTCCTACGAACAAGAGTTGTTTTCTGGTAAGGAAAGTCACTATTGCGCTCCCATTGGCATACACAGTGCAAATAGCACTCGCGTCTTTTCCCAGCAAGTACAGTGTATTGGACTGAAGAGGAGCTACTGTTCTTCTCAGTTTCCTAAGCAGAGTTGAACTAGATATGGCCCGTGTGTCTAGGAAGCACAGTTCATTTGTTCTGAGCAAGCTCACTGTTTGGACCCCATAGGAAACACAGTGGAATAGAAGAGTGCTCTTTTCTAAAAAGCAGAGAGTGTTTCTTGTAAGGCGAGCTAGCATTTGTTTCCCAGTCCTAAATGGCGTTGAATCACATGCAGTTTGTGTTCCTACGAGCAAGAGTTGTTTTCTGGTAAAAAAAAGTCACTATTGCGCTGTCATTGCCATACACAGGGCAAATAGCACTTGCGTCTGTTCCCAGCAATTACAGTGTATTGGACTGAAGAGGAGCTGCTGTTCTTGTCAGTTTCATGAGCAGAGTTGAGCTAGATATGGTCCATGTGTGTAAAAAGCACAGTTCTTTTGTTCTGTGCAAGCTCACTGTTTGGACCCCACAGGAAACACAGTAGAGTTGAAGAGTGCTCTTTTCTCAAAAGCAGCGTGCGTTTCTTGTAAGGTGAGCTAGCATTTGTTTCCCAGTCCCAAATGGCGTTGCATCACATGCAGTTTCTAGTCCTACGAGTAAGAGTTGTTTTCTGGTAAGGAAAGTCACTATTGCAATCTCATTGCCATACACAGTGCAAATAGCACTCGCGTCTGTTCCCAGAAAGTACAGTGTATTGGACTGAAGAGGAGATACTCTTCTTGTCAGTTTCCTAAGCAGAGTTGAACTACATATGGTCCGTGTGTGTAGGAAGCACAGTTCTTTTGTTCTGAGCAAGCTCACTGTTTGGACCCCATAGGAAACACATTAGAGTAGAATACTGCTCTTTTCTCAAAAGCAGCGTGCGTTTCTTGTAAGGTGAGCTAGCATTTGTTTCCCAGTCCCAAATGGCGTTGCATCACATGCAGTTTCTAGTCCTACGAGTAAGAGTTGTTTTCTGGTAAGGAAAGTCACTATTGCAATCTCATTGCCATACACAGTGCAAATAGCACTCGCGTCTGTTCCCAGAAAGTACAGTGTATTGGACTGAAGAGGAGATACTCTTCTTGTCAGTTTCCTAAGCAGAGTTGAACTACATATGGTCCGTGTGTGTAGGAAGCACAGTTCTTTTGTTCTGAGCAAGCTCACTGTTTGGACCCCATAGGAAACACATTAGAGTAGAATACTGCTCTTTTCTCAAAAGCAGAGTGTGTTTCTTGTAAGGCGAGCTAGAGTTTGTTTCCCAGTCCTAAATGGAGTTGAGTCACATGCAGTTTTTTGTCCTATGAGCAAGAGTTGTTTTCTGGTAAGGAAAGTCACTATTGCGCTCTCATAGCCATACACAGTGCAAATAGCACTCCCGTTTGTTCCCAGCAAATACAGTGTATTGGAGTGAAGAGGAGCTACTCTTCTTGTCAGTTTCCTAAGCAGAGTTGAACTACATATGGTCCGTGTGTGTAGGAAGCACAGTTCTTTTGTTCTGAGCAAGCTCTCTGTTTGGACCCCATAGGAAACAGAGTAGAGTAGAAGAGTGCTTTTTCTCTAAAGCAGAGTGTGTTTCTTGTAAGGCAAGCTAGCGTTTGTTTCCCAGTCCTAAATGGAGTTGAATCACATGCAGTTTCTGGTCCTACAAGCAAGAGTTGTTTTCTGGTAAGGAAAGTTACTATTGCCCTCCCATTGCCATACACAGTGCAAATAGCACTCGCATCTGTTCCCAGCAAGTACAGTGAATCGGACTGAAGAGTAGCTACTGTTCTTGTCAGTATCCTAAGCAGAGTTGAACTAGATATGGCCCGTGTGTAGGAAGCACAGTTCTTTTTTTCTGAGCAAGCTCACTGTTCTGGCCCTATAGGAAACACAGTAGAGTAGAAGAGTGCTCTTTTCTCTAAAGCAGATTGTGTTTCTTGTAAGGTGAGCTAGCGTTTGTTTCCCAGTCCTAAATGGAGTTGAATCACATGCAGTTTCTGGTCCTACGAGCAAGAGTTGTTTTTTGATAAGAATAGACACTATTGCGCTGCCATTGTCATACACAGGACAAATAGCACTGGCGTCTGTTCCCAGCAGTACAGTGTATTGGACTGAAGAGGAGCTACTGTTCTTGTCAGGTTCCTAAGCAGAATTGAACTAGATATGGCCGTGTGTGTAGGAAGCACAGTTCTTTTGTTCTGAGCAAGCTCACTGTTCGGACCCAAAAGGAAACACAGTAGAGTAGAAGAGTGCTCCTTTCTCAAAAGCAGAGTGTGTTTTTTGTAAGGCAAGCTATCGTTTGTTTCCCAGTCCTAAATGGAGTTGAATCACATGCAATTTCTGGTCCTACGAGCAAGAGTTGTTTTCTGGTAAGGAAAGTAACTATTGTGCTCCCATTGCCATACACAGTGCAAATAGCACTCGTGTCTGTTCCCAGCAAGTAAAGTGTATCGGACTGAAGAGGAGCTACTGTTCTTGTCAGTTTCCTAAGCAGAGTTGAACTAGATAAAGACCGTGTGTGTAGAAAGCACAGTTCTTATGTTCTGAGCAAGCTCACTGTTCTGGCCCTATAGGAAACACAGTAGAGTAGAAGAGTGCTCTTTTCTCAAAAGCAGAGTGTGGTTCTTGTAAGGCGACCTTGTGTTTTTTTCCTAGTCCTAAATGGAGTTCAATCACATGCAGTTTCTGGTCCTACGAACAAGAGTTGTTTTCTGGTAAGGAAAGTCACTATTGCGCTCCCATTGCCATACACAGTGCAAATAGCACTCGCGTCTTTTCCCAGCAAGTACAGTGTATTGGACTGAAGAGGAGCTACTGTTCTTCTCAGTTTCCTAAGCAGAGTTGAACTAGATATGGCCCGTGTGTCTAGGAAGCACAGTTCATTTGTTCTGAGCAAGCTCACTGTTTGGACCCCATAGGAAACACAGTGGAATAGAAGAGTGCTCTTTTCTAAAAAGCAGAGAGTGTTTCTTGTAAGGCGAGCTAGCATTTGTTTCCCAGTCCTAAATGGCGTTGAATCACATGCAGTTTGTGTTCCTACGAGCAAGAGTTGTTTTCTGGTAAAAAAAAGTCACTATTGCGCTGTCATTGCCATACACAGGGCAAATAGCACTTGCGTCTGTTCCCAGCAATTACAGTGTATTGGACTGAAGAGGAGCTGCTGTTCTTGTCAGTTTCATAAGCAGAGTTGAGCTAGATATGGTCCATGTGTGTAAAAAGCACAGTTCTTTTGTTCTGTGCAAGCTCACTGTTTGGACCCCACAGGAAACACAGTAGAGTTGAAGAGTGCTCTTTTCTCAAAAGCAGCGTGCGTTTCTTGTAAGGTGAGCTAGCATTTGTTTCCCAGTCCCAAATGGCGTTGCATCACATGCAGTTTCTAGTCCTACGAGTAAGAGTTGTTTTCTGGTAAGGAAAGTCACTATTGCAATCTCATTGCCATACACAGTGCAAATAGCACTCGCGTCTGTTCCCAGAAAGTACAGTGTATTGGACTGAAGAGGAGATACTCTTCTTGTCAGTTTCCTAAGCAGAGTTGAACTACATATGGTCCGTGTGTGTAGGAAGCACAGTTCTTTTGTTCTGAGCATGCTAACTGTTTGGACCCCATAGGAAACACATTAGAGTAGAATACTGCTCTTTTCTCAAAAGCAGAGTGTGTTTCTTGTAAGGCGAGCTAGAGTTTGTTTCCCAGTCCTAAATGGAGTTGAGTCACATGCAGTTTTTTGTCCTATGAGCAAGAGTTGTTTTCTGGTAAGGAAAGTCACTATTGCGCTCTCATAGCCATACACAGTGCAAATAGCACTCCCGTTTGTTCCCAGCAAATACAGTGTATTGGAGTGAAGAGGAGCTACTCTTCTTGTCAGTTTCCTAAGCAGAGTTGAACTACATATGGTCCGTGTGTGTAGGAAGCACAGTTCTTTTGTTCTGAGCAAGCTCTCTGTTTGGACCCCATAGGAAACAGAGTAGAGTAGAAGAGTGCTTTTTCTCTAAAGCAGAGTGTGTTTCTTGTAAGGCAAGCTAGCGTTTGTTTCCCAGTCCTAAATGGAGTTGAATCACATGCAGTTTCTGGTCCTACAAGCAAGAGTTGTTTTCTGGTAAGGAAAGTTACTATTGCCCTCCCATTGCCATACACAGTGCAAATAGCACTGGCATCTGTTCCCAGCAAGTACAGTGTATTGGACTGAAGAGGAGCTACTGTTCTTCTCAGTTTCCTAAGCAGAGTTAAACTAGATATTGCCCGTGTGTGTAGGAAGCACAGTTCTTTTTTTCTGAGCAAGCTCAATGTTCTGGCCCTATAGGAAACACATTAGAGTAGAATACTGCTCTTTTCTCAAAAGCAGAGTGTGTTTCTTGTAAGGCGAGCTAGAGTTTGTTTCCCAGTCCTAAATGGAGTTGAGTCACATGCAGTTTTTTGTCCTACGAGCAAGAGTTGTTTTCTGGTAAGACGAGTCACTATTGTGCTCCAATTGCCATTCACAGTGCAAATAGCACTCGCATCTGTTCTCACCAAGTACAGTGTATCGGACTGAAGAGGAACTACTGTTCTTGTCAGTTTCCTAAGCAGAGTTGAACTAGATATGGCCCGTGTGTGTAGGAAGCATAGTTGTTTTGTTCTGAGCAAGCTCACTTTTCTGGCCCTATAGGAAACACAGTAGAGTAGAAGAGTGCTCTTTTCTCTAAAGCAGAGTGTGTTTCTTGTAAGGCGAGCTCGCGTATGTTTCCCAGTCCTAAATGGAGTTGAGTCACCGACAGTTTTTGGTCCTTCGAGCAAGAGTTGTTTTCTGGTAAGAAGAGTCACTATTGCGCTCCAAATGCCATACACAGTGCAAATAGCACTCGCGTCTCTTCCCAGCAAGTACAGTGTATTGGACTGAAGAGGAGCTACTGCTCTTGTCAGTTTCCTAAGCAGAGTTGAACTAGATATGGTCCATGTGTGTAGGAAGCACAGTTCTTTTGTTCTGAGCAAGCTCACTGTTTGGACCCCATAGGAAACACCATAGAGTAGAAGAGTGCTCTTTTCTCAAAAGCAGAGTGTGTTTCTTGTAAGTCGAGCTAGCGTTTGTTTCCCAGTCCTAAATGGAGTTGAATCACATGCAATTACTGGTCCTACGAGAAAGAGTTGTTTTCTGGTAAGGAAAGTAACTATTGCGCTCCCATTGAAATACACAGTGCAAATAGCACTGGCGTCTGTTCCCAGCAAGTACAGTGTATCGGACTGAAGAGGAGCTACTGTTCTTGTCAGTTTCCTAAGCACAGTTGAACTAGATAAGGACCGTGTGTGTAGAAAGCACAGTTCTTATGTTCTGAGCAAGCTCACTGTTCTGGCCCTATAGGAAACACAGTAGAGTAGAAGAGTGCTCTTTTCTCAAAAGCAGAGTGTGTTTCTTGTAAGGCAAGCTAGCGTTTGTTTCCTAGTCCTAAATGGAGTTGAATCACATGCAGTTTCTGGTCCTACGAACAAGAGTTGTTTTCTGGTAAGGAAAGTCACTATTGCGCTCCCATTGCCATACACAGTGCAAATAGCACTCGTGTCTTTTCCCAGCAAGTACAGTGTATTGGACTGAATAGGAGCTAATGTTCTTGTCAGTTTCCTAAGCAGAGTTGAACTACATATGGTCCTTGTGTGTAGGAAGCACAGTACTTTTGTTCTGAGCAAGCTCACTGTTTGGAAGCCATAGGAAACACAGTAGAGTAGAAGAGTGCTCTTTTCTCTAAAGCAGAGTGTGTTTCTTGTAAGGAGAGCTAGCGTTTGTTTCCCAGTCCTAAATGGAGTGGAATCACATGCAGTTTCTGTCCTACGAGCAAGAGTTGTTTTATGGTAAGAATAGTCACTATTGTGCTGCCATTTCCATACACAGGACAAATAGTACAGGCGTTTGTTCGCAGCAAGTACAGTGTATTGGACTGAAGAGGATCTACTGTTCTTGTCAGGTTCCTAAGCAGAATTGAACTAGATATGGCCGTGTGTGTAGGAAGCACAGTTCTTTTGTTCTGAGCAAGCTCACTGTTCGGACCCAAAAGGAAACACAGTAGAGTAGAAGAGTGCTCTTTTCTCAAAAGCAGAGTGTGTTTTTTGTAAGGCAAGCTATCGTTTGTTTCCCAGTTCTAAATGGAGTTGAATCACATGCAGTTTCTGATCCTACAAGCAAGAGTTGTTTTCTGGTAAAAAAAGTCACTATCGTGCTCCCTTTGCCATACACAGTGCAAATAGCACTCGCGTCTCTTCCCAGCAAGTACAGTGTATCGGACTGAAGAGGAGCTACAGTTCTTGTCAGTTTCCTAAGCAGAGTTGAACTAGATATGGCCCGTGTGTTTAGGAAGCACAGTTATTATTTTCTGAGCAAGCTCACTGTTCTGGCCCTATAGGAAACACAGTAGAGTAGAAGAGTGCTCTTTTCTATAAAGCAGAGTGTGTTTCTTGTTAGGCGAGCTCGCGTTTGTTTCCCAGTCCTAAATGGATTTGAGTCACATGCAGTTTTTGGTCCTATGAGCAAGAGTTGTTTTCTGGTAAGAAGATTCACTATTGCGCTGCCATTGCCATACACAGGACAAATAGCACTGGCATCTGTTCGCAGCAACTACAGTGTATTGGACTGAAGAGGATCTACTGTTCTTGTCAGGTTCCTAAGCAGAATTGAACTAGATATGGCCGTGTGTGTAGGAAGCACAGTTCTTTTGTTCTGAGCAAGCTCACTGTTCGGACACAAAAGGAAACACAGTAGAGTAGAAGAGTGCTCTTTTCTCAAAAGCAGAGTGTGTTTTTTGTAAGGCAAGCTATCGTTTGTTTCCCAGTCCTAAATGGAGTTGAATCACATGCAGTTTCTGGTCCTACGAGGAAGAGTTGTTTTCTGGTAAGGAAAGTCACTATTGCGCTCCCTTTGCCATACACAGTGCAAATAGCACTCGCGTCTGTTCCCAGCAAGTACAGTGTATCCGACTGAAGAGGAGCTACTGTTCTTGTCAGTTTCCTAAGCAGAGTTGAACTAGATAAGGACCGTGTGTGTAGAAAGCACAGTTCTTTTGTTCTGAGCAAGCTCACTGTTCTGGCCCTATAGGAAACACAGTAGAGTAGAAGAGTGCTCTTTTCTCAAAAGGAGATTGTGTTTCTTGTAAGGCGAGCTAGCGTTTGTTTCCTAGTCCTAAATGGTGTTGAATCACATGCAGTTTTTGGTCCTACGAACAACAGTTGTTTTCTGGTAAAGAAAGTCACTATTGCGCTCCCATTGGCATGCACAGGGCAAATAGCACTCGCGTCTTTTCCCAGCAAGTACAGTGTATTGGACTGAATAGGAGCTACTGTTCTTCTCAGTATCCTAAGCAGAGTTGAACTACATATGGTCCTTGTGTGTAGGAAGCACAGTTCTTTTGTTCTGAGCAAGCTCACTGTTTGGACCCCATAGGAAACACAGTAGAGTAGAAGAGTGCTCTTTTCTCTAAAGCAGAGTGTGTTTCTTGTAAGGCGAGCTAGCATTTGTTTCCCAGTCCTAAATGGAGTGGAATCACATGCAGTTTCTGTCCTACGAGCAAGAGTTGTTTTATGGTAAGAAAAGTCACTATTGTGCTGCCATTGCCATACACAGGACAAATAGCACTGGCGTCTGTTCCCAGCAAGTACAGTGTATTGGACTGAAGAGGATCTACTGTTCTTGTCAGGTTCCTAAGAAGAATTGAACTAGATATGGACATGTGTGTAGGAAGCACAGTTCTTTTGTTCTGAGCAAGCTCACTGTTCGGACCCCATAGGAAACACAGTACAGTAGAAGAGTGCTCTTTTCTCAAAAGCAGAGTGTGTTTTTTGTAAGGCAAGCTATCATTTTCTTCCCAGTCCTAAATGGAGTTGAATCACATGCAGTTTCTGTCCTACGAGCAAGAGTTGTTTTATGGTAAGAAAAGTCACTATTGTGCTGCCATTGCCATACACAGGACAAATAGCACTGGCGTCTGTTCGCAGCAAGTACAGTGTATTGGACTGAAGAGGATCTACTGTTCTTGTCAGGTTCCTAAGAAGAATTGAACTAGATATGGACGTGTGTGTAGGAAGCACAGTTCTTTTGTTCTGAGCAAGCTCACTGTTCGGACCCCATAGGAAACACAGTACAGTAGAAGAGTGCTCTTTTCTCAAAAGCAGAGTGTGTTTTTTGTAAGGCAAGCTATCATTTTCTTCCCAGTCCTAAATGGAGTTGAATCACATGCAGTTTCTGGTCCTACGAGGAAGAGTTGTTTTCTGGTAAGGAAAGTCACTATTGCGCTCCAAATGCCATACACAGTGCAAATAGCACTCGCGTCTGTTCCCAGCAAGTACAGTGTATTGGACTGAAAAGGAGCTACTGCTCTTGTCAGTTTCCTTAGCAGAGTTGAACTAGATATGGTCGAGTGTGTAGGAAGCACAGTGCTTTTGTTCTGAGCAAGATCACTTTTCGGACCCCTAGGAAACACAGTAGAGTAGAAGAGTGCTCTTTTCTCTAAAGCAGAGTGTGTTTCTTGTAAGGCGAGCTAGCGTTTGTTTCCCAGTCCTAAATGGAGTTGAATCACATGCAGTTTCTGGTCCTACAAGCAAGAGTTGTTTTCTGGTAAGGAAAGTTACTATTGCGCTCCCATTGCCATACACAGTGCAAATAGCACTGGCATCTGTTCTCAGCAAGTACAGTGTATTGGACTGAAGAGGAGCTACTGTTCTTCTCAGTTTCCTAAGCAGAGTTAAACTAGATATTGCCCGTGTGTGTAGGAAGCACAGTTCTTTTTTTCTGAGCAAGCTCAATGTTCTGGCCCTATAGGAAACACATTAGAGTAGAATACTGCTCTTTTCTCAGAAGTAAAGTGTGTTTCTTGTAAGGCGAGCTAGCGTTTGTTTCCCAGTCCTAAATGGAGTTGAGTCACATGCAGTTTTTTGTCCTACGAGCAAGAGTTGTTTTCTCGTAAGACGAGTCACTATTGTGCTCCAATTGCCATTCACAGTGCAAATAGCACTCGCATCTGTTCTCAGCAAGTATAGTGTATCGGACTGAAGAGGAGCTACTGTTCTTGTCAGTTCCTAAGCAGAGTTGAACTAGATATGGCCCGTGTGTGTAGGAAACACAGTTCTTTTGTTCTGAGCAAGCTCACTTTTCTAACCCTATAGGAAACACAGTAGAGTAGAAGAGTGCTCTTTTCTCTAAAGCAGAGTGTGTTTCTTGTAAGGCGAACTCGCGTTTGTTTCCCAGTCCTAAATGGAGTTGAGTCACAGACAGTTTTTGGTCCTACGAGCAAGAATTGTTTTCTGGTAAGAAGAGTCACTATTGCGCTCCAAATGCCATACACAGTGCAAATAGCACTCGCGTCTGTTCCCAGCAAGTACAGTGTATTGGACTGAAGAGGAGCTACTGCTCTTGTCAGTTTCCTAAGCAGAGTTGAACTAGATATAGTCCATGTGTGTAGGAAGCACAGTTCTTTTGTTCTGAGCAAGCTCACTGTTTGGACCCCATAGGAAACACCATAGAGTAGAAGAGTGCTCTTTTCTCAAAAGCAGAGTGTGTTTCTTGTAAGGCGAGTTAGCGTTTGTTTCCCAGTCCTAAATGGAGTGGAATCACATGCAGCTTCTGGTTCTACGAGCAAGAGTTGTTTTCTGGTAAGGAAAGTAACTATTGCGCTCCCAATGTAATACACAGTGCAAATAGCACTCGCGTCTGTTCCCAGCAAGTACAGTGTATCGGACTGAAGAGGAGCTACTGTTCTTGTCAGTTTCCTAAGCAGAATTGAACTAGATAAGGACCGTGTATGTAGAAAGCACAGTACTTTTGTTCTGAGCAAGCTCACTGTTCTGGCCCTATAGGAAACACAGTAGAGTAGAAGAGTGCTCTTTTCTCAAAAGCAGAGTGTGTTTCTTGTAAGGTGAGCTAGCGTTTGTTTCCCAGTCCTAAATGGAGTTGAGTCACATGTAGTTTTTTGTCCTACGAGCAAGAGTTGTTTTCTGGTAAGACGAGTCACTATTGTGCTCCAATTGCCATTCACAGTGCAAATAGCACTCGCATCTGTTCTCAGCAAGTACAGTGTATCGGACTGCAGAGGAGCTACTGTTCTTGTCAGTTTCCTAAGCAGAGTTGAACTAGATATGGCCCGTGTGTGTAGGAAGCACAGTTGTTTTGTTCTGAGCAAGCTCACTTTTCTGGCCCTATAGGAAACACAGTAGAGTAGAAGAGTGCTCTTTTCTATAAAACAGAGTGTGTTTCTTGTAAGGCGAGCTCGCGTTTGTTTCCGAGTCCTAAATGGAGTTGAGTCACAGACAGTTTTTGGTCCTACGAGGAAGAGTTGTTTTCTGGTAAGAAGAGTCACTATTGCGCTCCAAATGCCATACAGAGTGCAAATAGCACTCGCGTCTGTTCCCAGGAAGTACAGTGTATTGGACTGAAGAGGAGCTACTGCTCTTGTCAGTTTCCTAAGCAGAGTTGAACTAGATATGGTCCATGTGTGTAGGAAGCACAGTTCTTTTGTTCTGAGCAAGCTCACTGTTTGGACCCCATAGGAAACACCATAGAGTAGAAGAGTGCTCTTTTCTCAAAACTAGAGTGTGTTTCTTGTAAGGCGAGCTAGCGTTTTTTTCCTAGTCCTAAATGAAGTGGAATCACATGCAGTTTCTGGTTCTACGAGCAAGAGTTGTTTTATGGTAAGAATAGTCACTATTGTGCTGCCATTGCCATACACAGGACAAATAGCACTGGCGTCTGTTTCCAGCAAGTACAGTGTATTGGACTGAAGAGGATTTACTGTTCTTGTCAGGTTCCTAAGCAGAATTGAACTAGATATGGCAGTGTGTGTAGGAAGCACAGTGCTTTTGTTCTGAGCAAGATCACTTTTCGGACCCCTAGGAAACACAGTAGAGTAGAAGAGTGCATTTTCTCAAAAGCAGAGTGTGGTTCTTGTAAGGCGAGCTAGCGTTTGTTTTTTAGTCATAAATGGAGTTGAATCACATGCAGTTTCTGGTCCTACGAACAAGAGTTGTTTTCTGGTAAGGAAAGTCACTATTGCGCTCCCATTGCCATAAACAGTGCAAATAGCACTCGCGTCTTTTCCCAGCAAGTATAGTGTATTGGACTGAATAGGAGCTACTGTTCTTGTCAGTTTCCTAAGCAGAGTTGAACTACATATGGTCCTTGTGTGTAGGAAGCACAGTACTTTTGTTCTGAGCAAGCTCACTGTTAGGACCCCATAGGAAACACAGTAGAGTAGAAGAGTGCTCTTTTCTCTAAAGCAGAGTGTGTTTCTGGTAAGGCGAGCTAGCGTTTGTTTCCCAGTCCTAAATGGAGTGGAATCACATGCAGTTTCTGTCCTACGAGCAAGAGTTGTTTTATGGTAAGAATAGTCACTATTGTGCTGCCATTTCCATACACAGGACAAATAGTACTGGCGTCTGTTCGCAGCAAGTACAGTGTATTGGACTGAACAGGATCTACTCTTCTTGTCAGGTTGCTAAGCAGAATTGAACAAGATATGGCCGGGTGTGTAGGAAGCACAGTTCTTTTGTTCTGAGCAAGCTCTCTGTTTGGACCCCATAGGAAACACAGTAGAGTAGAAGAGTGCTCTTTTCTCTAAAGCAGAGTGTGTTTATTGTAAGGCGAGCTAGCGTTTGTTTCCCAGTCCTAAATGGAGTTGAATAACATGCAGTTTCTGGTCCTACAAGCAAGAGTTGTTTTCTGGTAAGGAAAGTTACTATTGCGCTCCCATTGCCATACACAGTGCAAATAGCACTGGCATCTGTTCCCAGCAAGTACAGTGTATTGGACTGAAGAGGAGCTACTGTTCTTCTCAGTTTCCTAAGCAGAGTTAAACTAGATATTGCCCGTGTGTGTAGGAAGCACAGTTCTTTTTTTCTGAGCAAGCTCAATGTTCTGGCCCTATAGGAAACACATTAGAGTAGAATACTGCTCTTTTCTCAAAAGCAGAGTGTGTTTCTTGTAAGGCGAGCTAGAGTTTGTTTCCCAGTCCTAAATGGAGTTGAGTCACATGCAGTTTTTTGTCCTACGAGCAAGAGTTGTTTTCTGGTAAGACGAGTCACTATTGTGCTCCAATTGCCATTCACAGTGCAAATAGCACTCGCATCTGTTCTCAGCAAGTACAGTGTATTGGACTGAAGAGGAGCTACTGTTCTTGTCAGTTTCCTAAGCAGAGTTGAACTAGATATGGCCCGTGTGTGTAGGAAGCACAGTTGGTTTGTTCTGAGCAAGCTCACTTTTCTGGCCCTATAGGAAACACAGTAGAGTAGAAGAGTGCTCTTTTCTCTAAAGCAGAGTGTGTTTCTTGTAAGGCGAGCTCGCGTATGTTTCCCAGTCCTAAATGGAGTTGAGTCACAGACAGTTTTTGGTCCTACGAGCAAGAGTTGTTTTCTGGTAAGAAGAGTCACTATTGCGCTCCAAATGCCATACACAGTGCAAATAGCACTCGCGTCTGTTCCCAGCAAATACAGTGTATTGGACTGAAGAGGAGCTACTGCTCTTGTCAGTTTCCTAAGCAGAGTTGAACTAGATATGGTCCATGTGTGTAGGAAGCACAGATCTTTGGTCTGAGCAAGCTCACTCTTTGGACCCCATAGGAAACACCATAGAGTAGAAGAGTGCTCTTTTCTCAAAAGCAGAGTGTGTTTCTTGTAAGGCGAGCTAGCGTTTGTTTCCCAGTCCTAAATGGAGTGGAATCACATGCAGCTTCTGGTTCTACGAGCAAGAGTTGTTTTATGGTAAGAATAGTCACTATTGCGCTGCCATTGCCATACACAGGACAAATAGCACTGGCGTCTGTTCCCAGCAAGTACAGTGTATTGGACTGAAGAGGATCTACTGTTCTTGTCAGGTTCCTAAGCAGAATTGAACTAGATATGGCCGTGTGTGTAGGAAGCACAGTGCTTTTGTTCTGAGCAAGATCACTTTTCGGACCCCTAGGAAACACAGTAGAGTAAAAGAGTGCTCTTTTCTCAAAAGCAGAGTGTGTTTCTTGTAAGGCGAGCTAGCGTTTGTTTCCCAGTCCTAAATGGAGTTGAATCACATGCAATTTCTGGTCCTACGAGGAAGAGTTGTTTTCTGGTAAGGAAAGTCACTATTGTGCTCCCATTGCCATACACAGTGCAAATTGCACTCGCGTCTGTTCACAGCAAGTACAGTGTATCGGACTGAAGAGGAGCTACTGTTCTTGTCAGTTTCCTAAGCAGAGTTGAACTAGATATGGCCCGTGTGTTTAGGAAACACAGTTATTATGTTCTGAGCAAGCTCACTGTTCTGGCCCTATAGGAAACACAGTAGAGTAGAAGAGTGCTCTTTTCTATAAAGCAGAGTGTGTTTCTTGTAAGGCAAGCTCGCGTTTGTTTCCCAGTCCTAAATGGATTTGAGTCACATGCAGTTTTTGGTCCTATGAGCAAGAGTTGTTTTCTGGTAAGAAGAGTCACTATTGTGCTCCAAATGCCATACACAGTGCAAATAGCACTCGCGTCTGTTCCCAGGATGTACAGTGTATTGGACTGAATAGGAGCTACTGTTCTTGTCAGTTTCCTAAGCAGAGTTGAACTAGATATGGTCGATGTGTGTAGGAAGCACAGTTCTTTTGTTCTGAGCAAGCTCACTGTTTGAAACCCATAGGAAACACAGTAGAGTAGAAGAGTGCTCTTTTCTCAGAAGCAGAGCGTGTTTCTCGTAAGGCGAGCTAGCATTTGTTTCCCAGTCCTAATTGGCATTGAATCAAATGCAGTGTGTGGTCCTACGAGCAAGAGTTGTTTTCTGGTAAGGAAAGTCACTATTGCGCTCCCTTTGCCATACACAGTGCAAATAGCACTCGCGTATGTTCCCAGCAAGTACAGTGTATCAGACTGAAGAGGAGCTACTGTTCTTGTCAGTTTCCTAAGCAGAGTTGAACGAGATATGGTCCAAGTGTGTAGGAAGCACAGTTCTTTGTTCTGAGCAAGCTCACTGTTTGGACCCCATAGGAAACACAGTAGAGAAGAAGAATGCTCTTTTCTCAAAAGCAGAGAGTGTTTCATGTAAGGCGAGCTAGCATTTGTTTCCCAGTCCTAAATGGAGTTGAATCACATGCAGTTTCTGGTCCTACGAGCAAGAGTTGTTTCCTGGTAAGGAAAGTCACTATTGCGCTCCCATTGCCATACACAGTGCAAATAGCACTGGCGTCTGTTCCCAGCAAGTACAGTGTATCGGACTGAAGAGGATCTACTGTTCTTGTCAGTTTCCTAAGCAGAGTTGAACTAGATATGGACGTGTGTGTAGGAAGCACAGTTCTTTTGTTCTGAGCAAGCTCACTGTTTGGACCCCATAGGAAAAACAGTACAGTAGAAGAGTGCTCTTTTCTCAAAAGCAGAGTGTCTTTTTTGTAAGGCAAGCTATCATTTTTTTCCCAGTCCTAAATGGAGTTGAATCACATGCAGTTTCCGGTCCTACGAGCAAGAGTTGTTTTCTGGTAAGGAAAGTCACTATTGCGCTCCCTTTGCCATACACAGTGCAAATAGCACTCGCGTCTGTTCCCAGCAAGTACAGTGTATCGGACTGAAGAGGAGCTAATGTTCTTGTCAGTTTCCTAAGCACAGAAGAACTAGATATGGTCCATGTGTGTAGGAAGCACAGTTCTTTGTTCTGAGCAAGCTCACTGTTTGGACCCCATAGGAAACACAGTAGAGTAGAAGAGTGCTCTTTTCTCAAAAGCAGAGAGTGTTTCATGTAAGGCGAGCTAGCATTTGTTTCCCAGTCCTAAACGGAGTTGAATCACATGCAGTTTCTGGTCCTACGAGCAAGAGTTGTTTTCCGGTAAGGAAAGTCACTATTGCGCTCCCATTGCCATACACAGTGCAAATAGCACTCGCATCTGTTCCCAGCAAGTACAGTGTATCGGACTGAAGAGGAGCTACTGTTCTTGTCAGTTTCCTAAGCAGAGTTGAACTAAATATGGCCCGTGTGTGTAGGAAGCACAGTTCTTTTGTTCTGAGCAAGCTCACTTTTCTGGCCCTATAGGAAACACAGTAGAGTAGAAGAGTGCTCTTTTCTCTAAAGCAGAGTGTGTTTCTTGTAAGGTGAGCTCGCGTTTGTTTCCCAGTCCTAAATGGAGTTGAGTCACAGACAGTTTTTGTCCTACGAGCAAGAGTTGTTTTCTGGTAATAAGAGTCACTATTGCGCTCCAAATGCCATACACAGTGCAAATAGCACTCGCGTCTGTTCCCAGCAAGTACAGTGTATTGGACTGAAGAGGAGCTACTGCTCTTGTCAGTTTCCTAAGCAGAGTTGAACTAGATATGGTCCATGTGTGTAGGAAGCACAGTTCTTTTGTTCTGAGCAAGCTCACTGTTTGGACCCCATAGGAAACACCATAGAATAGAAGAGTGCTCTTTTCTCAAAAGCAGAGTGTGTTTCTTGTAAGGCGAGCTAGCGTTTGTTTCCCAGTCCTAAATGGAGTGGAATCACATGCAGTTTCTGGTTCTACGAGCAAGAGTTGTTTTATGGTAAGAATAGTCACTATTGCGCTGCCGTTTCAATACACAGGACAAATAGCACTGGCGTCTGTTCCCAGCAAATACAGTGTATTTGACTGAAGAGGATCTACTGTTCTTGTCAGGTTCCTAAGAAGAATTGAACTAGATATGGCCGTGTGTGTAGGAAGCACAGTGCTTTTGTTCTGAGCAAGATCACTTTTCGGACCCCTAGGAAACACAGTAGAGTAGAAGAGTGCTCTTTTCTCAAAAGCAGAGAGTGTTTCATGTAAGGCAAGCTAGCATTTGTTTCCCAGTCCTAAACGGAGTTGAATCACATGCAGTTTCTGGTCCTATGAGCAAGAGTTGTTTTCTGGTAAGGAAAGTCACTATTGCGCTCCCATTGCCATACACAGTGCAAATAGCACTGGCGTCTGTTCCCAGCAAGTACAGTGTATTGGACTGAAGAGGAGCTACTGTTCTTCTCAGTTTCCTAAGCAGAGTTAAACTAGATATTGCCCGTGTGTGTAGGAAGCACAGTTCTTTTTTTCTGAGCAAGCTCAATGTTCTGGCCCTATAGGAAACACATTAGAGTAGAATACTGCTCTTTTCTCAAAAGCAGAGTGTGTTTCTTGTAAGGCGAGCTAGAGTTTATTTCCCAGTCCTAAATGGAGTTGAGTCACATGCAGTTTTTTGTCCTACGAGCAAGAGTTGTTTTCTGGTAAGACGAGTCACTATTGTGCTCCAATTGCCATTCACAGTGCAAATAGCACTCGCATCTGTTCTCAGCAAGTACAGTGTATCGGACTGAAGAGGAGCTACTGTTCTTGTCAGTTTCCTAAGCAGAGTTGAACTAGATATGGCCCGTGTGTGTAGGAAGCACAGTTCTTTTGTTCTGAGCAAGCTCATTTTTCTGGCTCTATAGGAAACACAGTAGAGTAGAAGAGTGCTCTTTTCTCAAAAGCAGAGTGTGTTTCTTGTAAGGCGAGCTAGCGTTTGTTTCCCCGTCCTAAATGGAGTTGAATCACATGCAGTTTCTGGTCCTACAAGCAAGAGTTGTTTTCTGGTAAGGAAAGTTACTATTGCGCTCCCATTGCCATACACAGTGCAAATAGCACTGGCATCTGTTCCCAGCAAGTACAGTGTATTGGACTGAAGAGGAGCTACTGTTCTTCTCAGTTTCCTAAGCAGAGTTAAACTAGATATTGCCCGTGTGTGAAGGAAGCACAGTTCTTTTTTTCTGAGCAAGCTCAATGTTCTGGCCCTATAGGAAACACATTAGAGTAGAATACTGCTCTTTTCTCAGAAGCAGAGTGTGTTTCTTGTAAGGCGAGGTAGAGTTTGTTTCCCAGTCCTAAATGGAGTTGAGTCACATGCAGTTTTTTGTCCTACGAGCAAGAGTTGTTTTCTGGTAAGACGAGGCACTATTGTGCTCCAATTGCCATTCACAGTGCAAATAGCACTCGCATCTGTTCTCAGCAGGTACAGTGTATCAGACTGAAGAGGAGCTACTGTTCTTGTCAGTTTCCTAAGCAGAGTTGAACTAGATATGGCCCGTGTGTGTAGGAAGCACAGTTGTTTTGTTCTGAGCAAGCTCACTTTTCTGGCCCTATAGGAAACACAGTAGAGTAGAAGAGTGCTCTTTTCTCAAAAGCAGAGTGTGTTTCTTGTAAGGCGAGCTAGCGTTTGTTTCCCCGTCCTAAATGGAGTGGAATCACATGCAGTTTCTGGTTCTACGAGCAAGAGTTGTTTTATGGTAAGAATAGTCACTATTGCGCTGCCATTGCCATACACAGGACAAATAGCACTGGCGTCTGTTCCCAGCAAGTACAGTGTATTGGACTGAAGAGGATCTACTGTTCTTGTCAGGTTCCTAAGCAGAATTGAACTAGATATGGCCGTGTGTGTAGGAAGGACAGTCCTTTTGTTCTGAGCAAGATCTCTTTTCGGACCCCTAGGAAACACTGTAGAGTAGAAGAGTGCTCTTTTCTCAAAAGCAGAGTGTGTTTCTTGTAAGGCGAGCTAGCGTTTGTTTCCCAGTCCTAAATGGAGTTGAATCACATTCAATTTCTGGTCCTACGAGCAAGAGTTGTTTTCTGGTAAGGAAAGTAACTATTGTACTCCCATTGCCATACACAGTGCAATTAGCACTCGCGTGTGTTCCCAGCAAGTACAGTGTATCGGACTGAAGAGGAGCTACTGTTCTTGTCATTTTCCTAAGCAGAGTTGAACTAGATAAGGACCGTGTGTGTAGAAAGCACAGTTCTTATGTTCTGAGCAAGCTCACTGTTCTGGCCCTATAGGAAACACAGTATAGTAGAAGAGTGCTCTTTTCTCAAAAGCAGAGTGTGGTTCTTGTAAGGCAAGCTAGCGTTTGTTTTTTAGTCCTAAATGGAGTTGAATCACATGCAGTTTCTGGTCCTACGAACAAGAGTTGTTTTCTGGTATAGAAAGTCACTATTGCGCTCCCATTGCCATACACAGTGCAAATAGCACTCGCGTCTTTTCCCAGCAAGTACAGTGTATTGGACTGAATAGGAGCTACTGTTCTTGTCCGTTTCCTAAGCAGAGTTGAACTACATATGGTCCTTGTGTGTAGGAAGCACAGTACTTTTGTTCTGAGCAAGCTCACTCTTTGGAAGCCATAGGAAACACAGTAGAGTAGAAGAGTGCTCTTTTCTCTAAAGCAGAGTGTGTTTCTGGTAAGGCGAGCTAGCGTTTGTTTCCCAGACCTAAATGGAGTGGAATCACATGCAGTTTCTGTCCTACGAGCAAGAGTTGTTTTATGGTAAGAATAGTCACTATTGTGCTGCCATTGCCATACACAGGACAAATAGCACTGGCGTCTGTTCGCAGCAAGTACAGTGTATAGGACTGAACAGGATCTACTGTTCTTGTCAGGTTCCTAAGCAGAATTGAACTAGATATGCCCGGGTGTGTAGGAAGCACAGTTCTTTTGTTCTGAGCAAGCTCTCTGTTTGGACCCCATAGGAAACACAGTATAGTAGAAGAGTGCTCTTTTCTCAAAGCAGAGTGCGTTTCTTGTAAGACGAGCTAGCGTTTGTTTCCCAGTCCTAAATGGCGTTGAATCACATGCAGTTTCTGGTCCTAAGAGCAAGTGTTGTTTTCTGGTAAGGAAAGTCACTATTGTGCTCTCATTGCCATACACATTGCAAATAGCACTCCCGTTTGTTCCCAGCAAGTACAGTGTATTGGAGTGAAGAGGAGCTACTGTTCTTGTCAGTTTCCTAAGCAGAGTTGAACTACATATGGTCCGTGTGTGGAGGAAGCAAAGTTCTTTTGTTCTGAGCAAGCTCTCTGTTTGGAACCCATAGGAAACACAGTAGAGTAGAAGAGTGCTCTTTTCTCTAAAGCAGAGTGTGTTTCTTGTAAGGCAAGCTAGCGTTTGTTTCCCAGTCCTAAATGGAGTTGAATCACATGCAGTTTCTGGTCCTACAAGCAAGAGTTGTTTTCTGGTAAGGAAAGTTACTATTGCGCTCCCATTGCCATACACAGTGCAAATAGCACTGGCATCTGTTCCCAGCAAGTACAGTGTATTGGACTGAAGAGGAGCTACTGTTCTTCTCAGTTTCCTAAGCAGAGTTAAACTAGATATTGCCCGTGTGTGAAGGAAGCACAGTTCTTTTTTTCTGAGCAAGCTCAATGTTCTGGCCCTATAGGAAACACATTAGAGTAGAATACTGCTCTTTTCTCAGAAGCAGACTGTGTTTCTTGTAAGGCGAGCTAGAGTTTGTTTCCCAGTCCTAAATGGAGTGGAATCACATGCAGTTTCTGTCCTACGAGCAAGAGTTGTTTTATGGTAAGAATAGTCACTATTGTGCTGCCATTTCCATACACAGGACAAATAGTACTGGCGTCTGTTTGCAGCAAGTACAGTGTATTGGACTGAACAGGATCTACTGTTCTTGTCAGGTTCCTAAGCAGAATTGAAATAGATATGGCCGTGTGTGCAGGAAGCACAGATCTTTTGTTCTGAGCAAGCTCACTGTTCGGACCCAAAAGGAAACACAGTAGAGTAGAAGAGTGCTCTTTTCTCAAAAGCAGAGTGTGTTTTTTTAAGGCAAGCTATCGTTTGTTTCCCAGTCCTAAATGGAGTTGAATCACATGCAGTTTCTGGTCCTACAAGCAAGAGTTGTTTTCTGGTAAGGAAAGTCACTATTGCGCTCCCTTTGCCATACACCGTGCAAATAGCACTCGCGTCTGTTCCCAGCAAGTACAGTGTATCGGACTGAAGAGGAGCTACTGTTCTTGTCAGTTTCCTAAGCAGAGTTGAACTAGATATGGCCCGTGTTTTTAGGAAGCACAGTTAATATGTTCTGAGCAAGCTCACTGTTCTGGCCCTATAGGAAACACAGTAGAGTAGAAGAGTGCTCTTTTCTATAAAGCAGAGTGTGTTTCTTGTAAGGCAAGCTCGCGTTTGTTTCCCAGTCCTAAATGGATTTGAGTCACATGCAGTTTTTGGTCCTACGAGCAAGAGTTGTTTTCTGGTAAGAAGAGTCACTATTGTGCTCCAAATGACATACACAGTGCAAATAGCACTCGTGTCTGTTCCCAGCATGTACAGTGTTTTGGACTGAATAGGAGCTACTGTTCTTGTCAGTTTCCTAAGCAGAGTTGAACTAGAAATGGTCCATGTGTGTAGGAAGCACAGTTCTTTTGTTCTGAGCAAGCTCACTGTTCTGGCCCTATAGGAAACACAGTAGAGTAGAAGAGTGCTCTTTTCTCTAAAGCAGAGTGTGTTTCTTGTAAGGCGAGCTCACATTTGTTTCCCAGTCATAAATGGAGTTGAGTCACAGACAGTTTTTGGTCCTACGAGCAAGAGTTGTTTTCTGGTAAGAAGAGTCACACTTGCGCTCCAAATGCCATACACAGTGCAAATAGCACTCGCTTCTGTTCCCAGCAAGTACAGTGTATTGGACTGAAGAGGAGCTACTGCTCTTGTCAGTTTCCTAAGCAGAGTTGAACTAGATATGGTCCATGTGTGTAGGAAGCACAGTTCTTTTGTTCTGAGCAAGCTCACTGTTTGGACCCCATAGGAAACACCATAGAGTAGAAGAGTGCTCTTTTCTCAATAGCAGAGTGTGTTTCTTGTAAGGCGAGCTAGCGTTTGTTTCCCAGTCCTAAATGGAGTGGAATCACATGCAGCTTCTGGTTCTACGAGCAAGAGTTGTTTTATGGTAAGAATAGTCACTATTGTGCTGCCATTGCCATACACAGGACAAATAGCACTGGCGTCTGCTCCCAGCAAGTACATTGCATTGGACTGAAGAGGACCTACTGTTCTTGTCAGGTTCCTAAGAAGAATTGAACTAGATATGGCCGTGTGTGTAGGAAGCACAGTGCTTTTGTTCTGAGCAAGATCACTTTTCGGACCCCTAGGAAACACAGTAGAGTAGAAGAGTGCTCTTTTCTCAAAAGCAGAGTGTGTTTCTTGTAAGGCGAGCTAGCGTTTGTTTCCCAGTCCTAAATGGAGTTGAATCACATGCAATTTCTGGTCCTACGAGCAAGAGTTGTTTTATGGTTAGGAAAGTAACTATTGCGCTCCCATTGCCATACACAGTGCAAATAGCACTCGCGTCTCTTCCCAGCAAGTACAGTGTATCGGACTGAAGAGGAGCTACTGTTCTTGTCAGTTTCCTAAGCAGAGTTGAACTAGATAAGGACCGTGTGTGTAGAAAGCACAGTTCTTATGTTCTGAGCAAGCTCACTGTTCTGGCCCTATAGGAAACACAGTAGAGTAGAAGAGTGCTCTTTCCTCAAAAGCAGAGTGTGTTTCTTGTAAGACGAGCTAGCGTTTGTTTCCTAGTCCTAAATGGAGTTGAATCACTTGCAGTTTCTGGCCCTCGAACAAGAGTTGTTTTCTGGTAAGGAAAGTCACTATTGCGCTCCCATTGCCATACACAGTGCAAATAGCACTCGCGTCTTTTCCCAGCAAGTACAGTGTATTGGACTGAATAGGAGCTACTGTTCTTGTCAGTTTCCTAAGTAGAGTTGAACTACATATGGTCCTTGTGTGTAGGAAGCACAGTACTTTTGTTCTGAGCAAGCTCACTGTTTGGAAGCCATAGGAAACACAGTAGAGTAGAAGAGTGCTCTTTTCTCTAAAGCAGAGTGTGTTTCTTGTAAGGCGAGCTAGCGTTTGTTTCCCAGTCCTAAATGGAGTGGAATCACATGCAGTTTCTGTCCTACGAGCAAGAGTTGTTTTATGGTAAGAATAGTCACTATTGTGCTGCCATTTCCATACACAGGACAAATAGTACTGGCGTCTGTTCGCAGCAAGTACAGTGTATTGGACTGAACAGGATCTACTGTTATTGTCAGGTTCCTAAGCAGAATTGAAATAGATATGGCCGTGTGTGCAGGAAGCACAGATCTTTTGTTCTGAGCAAGCTCACTGTTCGGACCCAAAAGGAAACACAGTAGAGTAGAAGAGTGCTCTTTTCTCAAAAGCAGAGTGTGTTTTTTTAAGGCAAGCTATCGTTTGTTTCCCAGTCCTAAATGGAGTTGAATCACATGCAGTTTCTGGTCCTACGAGCAAGAGTTGTTTTCTGGTAAGGAAAGTCACTATTGCGCTCCCTTTGCCATACACCGTGAAAATAGCACTCACGTCTGTTCCCAGCAAGTACAGTGTATCGGACTGAAGAGGAGCTACTGTTCTTGTCAGTTTCCTAAGCAGAGTTGAACTAGATATGGCCCGTGTTTTTAGGAAGCACAGTTAATATGTTCTGAGCAAGCTCACTGTTCTGGCCCTATAGGAAAGACAGTAGAGTAGAAGAGTGCTCTTTTCTATAAAGCAGAGTGTGTTTCTTGTAAGGCAAGCTCGCGTTTGTTTCCCAGTCCTAAATGGATTTGAGTCACATGCAGTTTTTGGTCCTACGAGCAAGAGTTGTTTTCTGGTAAGAAGAGTCACTATTGTGCTCCAAATGCCATACACAGTGCAAATAGCACTCGTGTCTGTTCCCAGCATGTACAGTGTTTTTTACTGAATAGGAGCTACTGTTCTTGTCAGTTTCCTAAGCAGAGTTGAACTAGATATGGTCCATGTGTGTAGGAAGCACAGTTCTTTTGTTCTGAGCAAGCTCACTGTTCTGGCCCTATATGAAACACAGTAGAGTAGAAGAGTGCTCTTTTCTCAAAAGCAGAGTGTGTTTCTTGTAAGGCGAGCTAGAGTTTGTTTCATAGTCGTAAATGGAGTTGAGTCACATGCAGTTTTTTTTCCTACGAGCAAGAGTTGTTTTCTGGTAAGACGAGTCACTATTGTGCTCCAATTGCCATTCACAGTTCAAATAGCACTCGCGTCTGTTCTCAGCAAGTACAGTGTATCGGACTGAAGAGGAGCTACTGTTCTTGTCAGTTTCCTAAGCAGAGTTGAACTAGATATGGCCCGTGTGTGTAGGAAGCACAGTTCTTTTGTTCTGAGCAAGCTCACAGTTCTGGCCCTATAGGAAACACAGTAGAGTAGAAGAGTGCTCTTTTCTCTAAAGCAGAGTGTGTTTCTTGTAAGGCGAGCTCACGTTTGTTTCCCAGTCCTAAATGGAGTTGAGTCACAGACAGTTTTTGGTCCTACGAGCAAGAGTTGTTTTCTGATAAGAAGAGTCACTATTGCGCTCCAAATGCCATACACAGTGCAAATAGCACTCGCGTCTGTTCCCAGCAAGTACAGTGTATTGGACTGAATAGGAGCTACTGTTCTTGTCAGTTTAATAAGCAGAGTTGAACTACATATGGTCCTTGTGTGTAGAAAGCACAGTTTTTTTGTTCTGAGCCAGCTCACTCTTTGGACACCATAGGAAACACAGTAGAGTAGAAGAGTGCTCTTTTGTCTAAAGCAGAGTGTGTTTCTTGTAAGGCGAGCTAGCGTTTGTTTCCCAGTCCTAAATGGAGTGGAATCACATGCAGTTTCTGTCCTATGAAGAAGAGTTGTTTTATGGTAAAAGTAGTCACTATTGTGCTGCCATTGCCACACACAGGACCAATAGCACTGGCGTCTGTTCGCAGCAAGCACAGTGTATTGGACTGAAGAGGATCTACTGTTCTTGTCAGGTTCCTAAGCAGAATTGAACTAGATATGGCCGTGTGTGTAGGAAGCACAGTTCTTTTGTTCTGAGCAAGCTCACTGTTCGAACCCCATAGGAAACACAGTAGAGTAGAAGAGTGCTCTTTTCTCAAAAGCAGAGTGTGTTTTTTGTAAGGCAAGCTATCATTTGTTTCCCAGTCCTAAATGGAGTTGAATCACATGCAGTTTCTGGTCCTACGAGCAAGAGTTGTTTTCTGGTAAAGAAAGTCACTATTGTGCTCCCTTTGCCATACACAGTGCAAATAGCACTCGCGCCTGTTCCCAGCAAGTACAGTGTATCGGACTGAACAGGAGCTACTGTTCTTGTCAGTTCCTAAGCAGAGTTGAACTACATATGGTCCATGTGTGTAGAAAGCACAGTTCTTTGTTCTGAGCAAGCTCACTGTTTGGACCCCATAGCAAACACAGTAGAGTAGAAGAGTGCTCTTTTCTCAAAAGCAGAGAGTGTTTCATGTAAGGCGAGCTAGCATTTGTTTCCCAGTCCTAAACGGAGTTGAATCACATGCAGTTTCTGGTCCTACGAGCAAGAGTTGCTTTCTGGTAAGGATAGTCACTATTGCGCTCCCATTGCCATACACAGTGCAAATAGCACTCGCGTCTCTTCCCAGCAAGTACAGTGTATCGGACTGAAGAAGAGCTACTGTTCTTGTCAGTTTCCTAAGCAGAGTTGAACTAGATATGGTCCATGTGTGTAGGAAGCACAGTTCTTTGTTCTGAGCAAGCTCACTGTTTGGACCCCATAGGAAACACAGTAGAGTAGAAGAGTGCTCTTTTCTCAAAAGCAGAGAGTGTTTCATGTAAGGCGAGCTAGCATTTGTTTCCCAGTCCTAAACGGAGTTGAATCACATGCAGTTTCTGGTCCTACGAGCAAGAGTTGTTTTCTGGTAAGGAAAGTCACTATTGCGCTCCCATTGCCATACACAGTGCAAATAGCACTCGCGTCTGTTCCCAGCAAGTACAGTGTATCGGACTGAAGAGGAGCTACTGTTCTTGTCAGTTTCCTAAGCAGAGTTGAACTAGATATGGCCCGTGTGTAGGAAGCACACTTCTTTTGTTCTGAGCAAGCTCACTGTTCTGGCCCTATAGGAAACACAGTAGAGTAGAAGAGTGCTCTTTTCTCTAAAGCAGATTGTGTTTCTTGTAAGGCGAGCTATCGTTTGTTTCCCAGTCCTAAATGGAGTTGAATCACATGCAGTTTCTGGTCCTACGAGCAAGAGTTGTTTTATGATAAGAATTGTCACTATTGCGCTGCCATTGCCATACACAGGACAAATAGCACTGGCTTCTGTTCCCAGCAGTACAGTGTATTGGACTGAAGAGGAGCTATTGTTCTTGTCAGGTTCCTAAGCAGAATTGAACTAGATATGGCTGTGTGTGTAGGAACCACAGTTCATTTGTTCTGAGCAAGCTCACTTTTCGGACCCCATAGGAAACACAGTACAGTAGAAGAGTGCTCTTTTCTCAAAAGCACTGTGTGTTTTTTGTAAGGCAAGCTATCATTTTTTTTCCCAGTCCTAAATGGAGTTGAATCACATGCAGTTTCTGGTCCTACGAGCAAGAGCTGTTTTCTGGTAAGGAAAGTCACTATTGCGCTACCTTTGCCATACTCAGTGCAAATAGCACTCGCGTCTGTTCCCAGCAAGTACAGTGTATCGGACTGAAGAGGAGCTACTGTTCTTGTCAGTTTCCTAAGCAGAGTTGAACGAGATATGGTCCATGTGTGTAGGAAGCACAGTTCTTTGTTCTGAGCAAGCTCACTGTTTGGACCCCATAGGAAACACAGTAGAGTAGAAGAGTGCTCTTTTCTCAAAAGCAGAGAGTGTTTCATGTAAGGCGAGCCAGCATTTGTTTCCCAGTCCTAAACGGAGTTGAATCACATGCAGTTTCTGGTCCTACGAGCAAGAGTTGTTTTCTGGTAAGGAAAGTCACTATTGTGCTCCCATTTCCATACACAGTGCAAATAGCACTCGCGTCTCTTCCCAGCAAATACAGTGTATCGGACTGAAGAAGAGCTACTGTTCTTGTCAGTTTCCTAAGCAGAGTTGAACTAGATATGGTCCATGTGTGTAGGAAGCACAGTTCTTTGTTCTGAGCAAGCTCACTGTTTGGACCCCATAGGAAACACAGTAGAGTAGAAGAGTGCTCTTTTCTCAAAAGCAGAGAGTGTTTCATGTAAGGCGAGCTAGCATTTGTTTCCCAGTCCTAAACGGAGTTGAATCACATGCAGTTTCTGGTCCTACGAGCAAGAGTTGTTTTCTGGTAAGGAAAGTCACTATTGCGCTCCCATTGCCATACACAGTGCAAATAGCACTCGCGTCTGTTCCCAGCAAGTACAGTGTATCGGACTGAAGAGGAGCTACTGTTCTTGTCAGTTTCCTAAGCAGAGTTGAACTAGATATGGCCCGTGTGTAGGAAGCACAGTTCTTTTGTTCTGAGCAAGCTCACTGTTCTGGCCCTATAGGAAACACAGTAGAGTAGAAGAGTGCTCTTTTCTCTAAAGCAGATTGTGTTTCTTGTAAGGCGAGCTATCGTTTGTTTCCCAGTCCTAAATGGCGTTGAATCCCATGCAGTTTCTGGTCCTACGAGCAAGAGTTGTTTTATGATAAGAATAGTCACTATTGCGCTGCCATTGCCATACACAGGACAAATAGCACTGGCTTCTGTTCCCAGCAGTACAGTGTATTGGACTGAAGAGGAGCTATTGTTCTTGTCAGGTTCCTAAGCAGAATTGAACTAGATATGGCCGTGTGTGTAGGAAGCACAGTTCTTTTGTTCTGAGCAAGCTCACTTTTCGGACCACATAGGAAACACAGTACAGTAGAAGAGTGCTCTTTTCTCAAAAGCAGAGTGTGTTTTTTGTAAGGCAAGCTATCATTTGTTTCCCAGTCATAAATGGAGTTGAATCACATGCAGTTTCTGGTCCTACGAGCAAGAGTTGTTTTCTGGTAAAGAAAGTCACTATTGTGCTCCCTTTGCCATACACAGTGCAAATAGCACTCGCGCCTGTTCCCAGCAAGTACAGTGTATCGGACTGAACAGGAGCTACTGTTCTTGTCAGTTCCTAAGCAGAGTTGAACTACATATGGTCCATGTGTGTAGAAAGCACAGTTCTTTGTTCTGAGCAAGCTCACTGTTTGGACCCCATAGCAAACACAGTAGAGTAGAAGAGTGCTCTTTTCTCAAAAGCAGAGAGTGTTTCATGTAAGGCGAGCTAGCATTTGTTTCCCAGTCCTAAACGGAGTTGAATCACATGCAGTTTCTGGTCCTACGAGCAAGAGTTGCTTTCTGGTAAGGAAAGTCACTATTGTGCTCCCATTGCCATACACAGTGCAAATAGCACTCGCGTCTCTTCCCAGCAAGTACAGTGTATCGGACTGAAGAAGAGCTACTGTTCTTGTCAGTTTCCTAAGCAGAGTTGAACTAGATATGGTCCATGTGTGTAGGAAGCACAGTTCTTTGTTCTGAGCAAGCTCAATGTTTGGACCCCATAGGAAACACAGTAGAGTAGAAGAGTGCTCTTTTCTCAAAAGCAGAGAGTGTTTCATGTAAGGCGAGCTAGCATTTGTTTCCCAGTCCTAAACGGAGTTGAATCACATGCAGTTTCTGGTCCTACGAGCAAGAGTTGTTTTCTGGTAAGGAAAGTCACTATTGCGCTCCCATTGCCATACACAGTGCAAATAGCACTCGCGTCTGTTCCCAGCAAGTACAGTGTATCGGACTGAAGAGGAGCTACTGTTCTTGTCAGTTTCCTAAGCAGAGTTAAACTAGATATGGCCCGTGTGTAGGAAGCACAGTTCTTTTGTTCTGAGCAAGCTCACTGTTCTGGCCCTATTGGAAACACAGTAGAGTAGAAGAGTGCTCTTTTCTCTAAAGCAGATTGTGTTTCTTGTAAGGCGAGCTATCGTTTGTTACCCAGTCCTAAATGGAGTTGAATCACATGCAGTTTCTGGTCCTACGAGCAAGAGTTGTTTTATGATAAGAATAGTCACTATTGCGCTGCCATTGCCATACACAGGACAAATAGCACTGGCTTCTGTTCCCAGCAGTACAGTGTATTGGACTGAAGAGGAGCTATTGTTCTTGTCAGGTTCCTAAGCAGAATTGAACTAGATATGGCCGTGTGTGTAGGAACCACAGTTCATTTGTTCTGAGCAAGCTCACTTTTCGGACCCCATAGGAAACACAGTAGAGTAGAAGAGTGCTCTTTTCTCAAAAGCAGAGTGAGTTTCTTGTAAGGCAAGCTCGCGTTTGTTTCCCAGTCCTAAATGGATTTGAGTCACATGCAGTTTTTGGTCCTATGAGCAAGAGTTGTTTTCTGGTAAGAAGAGTCACTATTGTGCTCCAAATGACATACAGAGTGCAAATAGCACTCGCGTCTGTTCCCAGCATGTACAGTGTATTGGACTGAATAGGAGCTACTGTTCTTGTCAGTTTCCTAAGCAGAGTTGAACTAGAAATGGTCCATGTGTGTAGGAAGCACAGTTCTTTTGTTCTGAGCAAGCTCACGGTTTGGAACCCATAGGAAACACAGTAGAGTAGAAGAGTGCTCTTTACTAAAAAGCAGAGTGTGTTTCTTGTAAGGCAAGCTGGCATTTGTTTCCCAGTCCTAAATGGCGTTGAATCACATGCAGTTTGTGTTCCTACGAGCAAGAGTTGTTTTCAGGTAAGGAGAGTCACTATTGCGCTGTCATTGCCATACACAGTGCAAATAGCACTCGCGTCTGTTCCCAGCAAGTACAGCGTATCGGACTGAAGAGGAGCTACTGTTCTTGTCAGTTTCCTAAGCAGAGTTGAACTACATATGGTCCTTGTGTGTAGGAAGCACAGTTATTATGTTCTGAGCAAGCTCACTGTTTGGACCCCATAGGAAAAACAGTACAGTAGAAGAGTGCTCTTTTCTCAAAAGCAGAGTGTCTTTTTTGTAAGGCAAGCTATCATTTTTTTCCCAGTCCTAAATGGAGTTGAATCACATGCAGTTTCCGGTCCTACGAGCAAGAGTTGTTTTCTGGTAAGGAAAGTCACTATTGCGCTCCCTTTGCCATACACAGTGCAAATAGCACTCGCGTCTGTTCCCAGCAAGTACAGTGTATCGGACTGAAGAGGAGCTAATGTTCTTGTCAGTTTCCTAAGCACAGAAGAACTAGATATGGTCCATGTGTGTAGGAAGCACAGTTCTTTGTTCTGAGCAAGCTCACTGTTTGGACCCCATAGGAAACACAGTAGAGTAGAAGAGTGCTCTTTTCTCAAAAGCAGAGAGTGTTTCATGTAAGGCGAGCTAGCATTTGTTTCCCAGTCCTAAACGGAGTTGAATCACATGCAGTTTCTGGTCCTACGAGCAAGAGTTGTTTTCCGGTAAGGAAAGTCACTATTGCGCTCCCATTGCCATACACAGTGCAAATAGCACTCGCATCTGTTCCCAGCAAGTACAGTGTATCGGACTGAAGAGGAGCTACTGTTCTTGTCAGTTTCCTAAGCAGAGTTGAACTAAATATGGCCCGTGTGTGTAGGAAGCACAGTTCTTTTGTTCTGAGCAAGCTCACTTTTCTGGCCCTATAGGAAACACAGTAGAGTAGAAGAGTGCTCTTTTCTCTAAAGCAGAGTGTGTTTCTTGTAAGGTGAGCTCGCGTTTGTTTCCCAGTCCTAAATGGAGTTGAGTCACAGACAGTTTTTGTCCTACGAGCAAGAGTTGTTTTCTGGTAATAAGAGTCACTATTGCGCTCCAAATGCCATACACAGTGCAAATAGCACTCGCGTCTGTTCCCAGCAAGTACAGTGTATTGGACTGAAGAGGAGCTACTGCTCTTGTCAGTTTCCTAAGCAGAGTTGAACTAGATATGGTCCATGTGTGTAGGAAGCACAGTTCTTTTGTTCTGAGCAAGCTCACTGTTTGGACCCCATAGGAAACACCATAGAGTAGAAGAGTGCTCTTTTCTCAAAAGCAGAGTGTGTTTCTTGTAAGGCGAGCTAGCGTTTGTTTCCCAGTCCTAAATGGAGTGGAATCACATGCAGTTTCTGGTTCTACGAGCAAGAGTTGTTTTATGGTAAGAATAGTCACTATTGCGCTGCCGTTTCAATACACAGGACAAATAGCACTGGCGTCTGTTCCCAGCAAATACAGTGTATTTGACTGAAGAGGATCTACTGTTCTTGTCAGGTTCCTAAGAAGAATTGAACTAGATATGGCCGTGTGTGTAGGAAGCACAGTGCTTTTGTTCTGAGCAAGATCACTTTTCGGACCCCTAGGAAACACAGTAGAGTAGAAGAGTGCTCTTTTCTCAAAAGCAGAGAGTGTTTCATGTAAGGCAAGCTAGCATTTGTTTCCCAGTCCTAAACGGAGTTGAATCACATGCAGTTTCTGGTCCTATGAGCAAGAGTTGTTTTCTGGTAAAGAAAGTCACTATTGCGCTCCCATTGCCATACACAGTGCAAATAGCACTCGCGTCTGTTCCCAGCAAGCACAGTGTATCGGACTGAAGAGGAGCTACTGTTCTTGTCAGTTTCCTAAGCAGAGTTGAACTAGATATAGCCCGTGTGTAGGAAGCACAGTTCTTTTGTTCTGAGCAAGCTCACTGTTCTGGCCCTATAGGAAACACAGTAGAGTAGAAGAGTGCTCTTTTCTCTAAAGCAGATTGTGTTTCTTGTAAGGTGAGCTAGCGTTTGTTTCCCAGTCCTAAATGGAGTTGAATCACATGCAGTTTCTGGTCCTACGAGCAAGAGTTGTTTTATGATAAGAATAGTCACTATTGCGCTGCCATTGCCATACACAGGACAAAGAGCACTGGCTTCTGTTCCCAGCAGTAGAGTGTATTAGACTGAAGAGGAGCTACTGTTCTTGTCAGGTTCCTAAGCAGAATAGAACTAGATATGGCTGTGTGTGTAGGAAGCACAGTTTTTTTGTTCTGAGAAAGCTCACTGTTCGGACCCCATAGGAAACACCATAGAGTAGAAGAGTGCTCTTTTCTCAAAAGCAGAGTGTGTTTCTTGTAAGGCGAGCTAGCGTTTGTTTCCCAGTCCTAAATGGAGTGGAATCACATGCAGTTTCTGGTTCTACGAGCAAGAGTTGTTTTATGGTAAGAATAGTCACTATTGCGCTGCCGTTGCAATACACAGGACAAATAGCACTGGCGTCTGTTCCCAGCAAATACAGTGTATTGGACTGAAGAGGATCTACTGTTCTTGTCAGGTTCCTAAGAAGAATTGAACTAGATATGGCCGTGTGTGTAGGAAGCACAGTGCTTTTGTTCTGAGCAAGATCACTTTTCGGACCCCTAGGAAACACAGTAGAGTAGAAGAGTGCTCTTTTCTCAAAAGCAGAGTGTGTTTCATGTAAGGCGAGCTAGCATTTGTTTCCCAGTCCTAAACGGAGTTGAATCACATGCAGTTTCTGGTCCTATGAGCAAGAGTTGTTTTCTGGTAAGGAAAGTCACTATTGCGCTCCCATTGCCATACACAGTGCAAATAGCACTCGCGTCTGTTCCCAGCAAGTACAGTGTATCGGACTGAAGAGGAGCTAATGTTCTTGTCAGTTTCCTAAGCACAGAAGAACTAGATATGGTCCATGTGTGTAGGAAGCACAGTTCTTTGTTCTGAGCAAGCTCACTGTTTGGACCTCATAGGAAACACAGTAGAGTAGAAGAGTGCTCTTTTCTCAAAAGCAGAGAGTGTTTCATGTAAGGCGAGCTAGCATTTGTTTCCCAGTCCTAAACGGAGTTGAATCACATGCAGTTTCTGGTCCTACGAGCAAGAGTTGATTTCTGGTAAGGAAAGTCACTATTGCGCTCCCATTGCCATACACAGTGCAAATAGCACTCGCATCTGTTCCCAGCAAGTACAGTGTATCGGACTGAAGAGGAGCAACTGTTCTTGTCAGTTTCCTAAGCAGAGTTGAACTAAATATGGCCCGTGTGTGTAGGAAGCACAGTTCTTTTGTTCTGAGCAAGCTCACTGTTCTGGCCCTATAGGAAACACAGTAGAGTAGAAGAGTGCTCTTTTCTCTAAAGCAGATTGTGTTTCTTGTAAGGTGAGCTAGCGTTTGTTTCTCAGTCCTAAATGGAGTTGAATCACATGCAGTTTCTGGTCCTACGAGCAAGAGTTGTTTTATGATAAGAAGAGTCACTATTGCGCTGCCATTGCCATACACAGGACAAAGAGCACTGGCTTCTGTTCCCAGCAGTAGAGTGTATTAGACTGAAGAGGAGCTACTGTTTTTGTCAGGTTCCTAAGCAGAATAGAACTAGATATGGCTGTGTGTGTAGGAAGCACAGTTTTTTTGTTCTGAGAAAGCTCACTGTTCGGACCCCATAGGAAACACAGTAGAGTAGAAGAGTGCTCTTTTCTCAAAAGCAGAGTGTGTTTCTTGTAAGGTGAGCTAGCGTTTGTTTCCCAGACCTAAATGGAGTTGAGTCACATGCAGTTTTTTGTCCTACGAGCAAGAGTTGTTTTCTGGTAAGAAGTGTCACTATTGTGCTCCAATTGCCATACACAGTGCAAATAGCACTCGCGTCTCTTCCCCTCAAGTACAGTGTATTGGACTGAAGAGGAGCTACTGTTCTTGTCAGTTTCCTAAGCAGAGTTGAACTAGATATGGTCGATGTGTGTAGGAAGCACAGTTCTTTTGTTCTGAGCAAGCTCACTGTTTGGACCCCATAGGAAACACAGTAGAGAAGAAGAGTGCTCTTTTCTAAAAAGCAGAGAGTGTTTCTTGTAAGGCGAGCTAGCATTTGTTTCCCAGTCCTAAATGGCGTTGAATCACATGCAGTTTGTGTTCCTACGAGCAAGAGTTGTTTTCTGGTAAAAAAAAGTCACTATTGCACTGTCATTGCCATACACAGGGCAAATAGCACTCGCGTCTGTTCCCAGCAAGTACAGTGTATTGGACTGAAAAGGAGCTGCTGTTCTTGTCAGTTTCATAAGCAGAGTTGAGCTAGATATGGTCATGTGTGTAAAAAGCACAGTTCTTTTGTTCTGAGCAAGCTCACTGTTTGGACCCCATAGGAAACACAGTAGAGTAGAAGAGTGCTCTTTTCTCAAAAGCAGAGTGTGTTTCTTGTAAGGCGAGCTAGTGTTTGTTTCCCAGTCCTAAATGGAGTTGAGTCACATGCAGTTTTTTGTCCTACGAGCAAGAGTTGTTTTCTGGTAAGGAAAGTCACTATTGTGCTCTCATTGCCATACACATTGCAAATAGCACTCCCGTTTGTTCCCAGCAAGTACAGTGTATTGGAGTGAAGAGGAGCTACTGTTCTTGTCAGTTTCCTAATCAGAGTAGAACTACATATGGTCCGTGTGTGTAGGAAGCAAAGTTCTTTTGTTCTGAGCAAGCTCACTGTTTGGAACCCATAGGAAACACAGTAGAGTAGAAGAGAGCTCTTTTCTAAAAAGCAGAGAGTGCTTCTTGTAAGGCAAGCTAGCATTTGTTTCCCAGTCCTAAATGGCGTTGAATCACATGCAGTTTGTGTTCCTACGAGCAAGAGTTGTTTTCTGGTAAGGAGAGTCACTATTGCGCTGTCATTGCCATACACAGTGCAAATAGCACTCGCGTCTGTTCCCAGCAAGTACAGTGTATCGGACTGAAGAGGAGCTACTGTTCTTGTCAGTTTCCTAAGCAGAGTTGAACTACATATGGTCCGTGTGTGTAGGAAGCACAGTTCTTTTGTTCTGAGCAAGCTCACTGTTCTGGCCCAATAGGAAACACAGTAGAGTAGAAGAGTGCTCTTTTCTCTAAAGCAGAGTGTGTTTCTTGTAAGGCGAGCTAGCTTTTGTGTCCCAGTCCTAAATGGAGTGGAATCACATGCAGTTTCTGGTCCTACGAGCAAGAGTTGTTTTCTGGTAAGGAAAGTCACTATTGTGCTCCCATTGCCATACACAGTGCAAATAGCACTGGCATCTGTTCCCAGCAAGTACAGTGTATTGGACTGAAGAGGAGCTACTGTTCTTCTCAGTTTCCTAAGCAGAGTTAAACTAGATATTGCCCGTGTGTGTAGGAAGCACAGTTCTTTTTTTCTGAGCAAGCTCAATGTTCTGGCCCTATAGGAAACACATTAGAGTAGAATACTGCTCTTTTCTCAAAAGCAGAGTGTGTTTCTTGTAAGGCGAGCTAGAGTTTATTTCCCAGTCCTAAATGGAGTTGAGTCACATGCAGTTTTTTGTCCTACGAGCAAGAGTTGTTTTCTGGTAAGACGAGTCACTATTGTGCTCCAATTGCCATTCACAGTGCAAATAGCACTCGCATCTGTTCTCAGCAAGTACAGTGTATCGGACTGAAGAGGAGCTACTGTTCTTGTCAGTTTCCTAAGCAGAGTTGAACTAGATATGGCCCGTGTGTGTAGGAAGCACAGTTCTTTTGTTCTGAGCAAGCTCATTTTTCTGGCTCTATAGGAAACACAGTAGAGTAGAAGAGTGCTCTTTTCTCAAAAGCAGAGTGTGTTTCTTGTAAGGCGAGCTAGCGTTTGTTTCCCCGTCCTAAATGGAGTTGAATCACATGCAGTTTCTGGTCCTACAAGCAAGAGTTGTTTTCTGGTAAGGAAAGTTACTATTGCGCTCCCATTGCCATACACAGTGCAAATAGCACTGGCATCTGTTCCCAGCAAGTACAGTGTATTGGACTGAAGAGGAGCTACTGTTCTTCTCAGTTTCCTAAGCAGAGTTAAACTAGATATTGCCCGTGTGTGAAGGAAGCACAGTTCTTTTTTTCTGAGCAAGCTCAATGTTCTGGCCCTATAGGAAACACATTAGAGTAGAATACTGCTCTTTTCTCAGAAGCAGAGTGTGTTTCTTGTAAGGCGAGGTAGAGTTTGTTTCCCAGTCCTAAATGGAGTTGAGTCACATGCAGTTTTTTGTCCTACGAGCAAGAGTTGTTTTCTGGTAAGACGAGGCACTATTGTGCTCCAATTGCCATTCACAGTGCAAATAGCACTCGCATCTGTTCTCAGCAGGTACAGTGTATCAGACTGAAGAGGAGCTACTGTTCTTGTCAGTTTCCTAAGCAGAGTTGAACTAGATATGGCCCGTGTGTGTAGGAAGCACAGTTGTTTTGTTCTGAGCAAGCTCACTTTTCTGGCCCTATAGGAAACACAGTAGAGTAGAAGAGTGCTCTTTTCTCAAAAGCAGAGTGTGTTTCTTGTAAGGCGAGCTAGCGTTTGTTTCCCCGTCCTAAATGGAGTGGAATCACATGCAGTTTCTGGTTCTACGAGCAAGAGTTGTTTTATGGTAAGAATAGTCACTATTGCGCTGCCATTGCCATACACAGGACAAATAGCACTGGCGTCTGTTCCCAGCAAGTACAGTGTATTGGACTGAAGAGGATCTACTGTTCTTGTCAGGTTCCTAAGCAGAATTGAACTAGATATGGCCGTGTGTGTAGGAAGGACAGTCCTTTTGTTCTGAGCAAGATCTCTTTTCGGACCCCTAGGAAACACTGTAGAGTAGAAGAGTGCTCTTTTCTCAAAAGCAGAGTGTGTTTCTTGTAAGGCGAGCTAGCGTTTGTTTCCCAGTCCTAAATGGAGTTGAATCACATGCAATTTCTGGTCCTACGAGCAAGAGTTGTTTTCTGGTAAGGAAAGTAACTATTGTACTCCCATTGCCATACACAGTGCAATTAGCACTCGCGTGTGTTCCCAGCAAGTACAGTGTATCGGACTGAAGAGGAGCTACTGTTCTTGTCATTTTCCTAAGCAGAGTTGAACTAGATAAGGACCGTGTGTGTAGAAAGCACAGTTCTTATGTTCTGAGCAAGCTCACTGTTCTGGCCCTATAGGAAACACAGTATAGTAGAAGAGTGCTCTTTTCTCAAAAGCAGAGTGTGGTTCTTGTAAGGCAAGCTAGCGTTTGTTTTTTAGTCCTAAATGGAGTTGAATCACATGCAGTTTCTGGTCCTACGAACAAGAGTTGTTTTCTGGTATAGAAAGTCACTATTGCGCTCCCATTGCCATACACAGTGCAAATAGCACTCGCGTCTTTTCCCAGCAAGTACAGTGTATTGGACTGAATAGGAGCTACTGTTCTTGTCCGTTTCCTAAGCAGAGTTGAACTACATATGGTCCTTGTGTGTAGGAAGCACAGTACTTTTGTTCTGAGCAAGCTCACTCTTTGGAAGCCATAGGAAACACAGTAGAGTAGAAGAGTGCTCTTTTCTCTAAAGCAGAGTGTGTTTCTGGTAAGGCGAGCTAGCGTTTGTTTCCCAGACCTAAATGGAGTGGAATCACATGCAGTTTCTGTCCTACGAGCAAGAGTTGTTTTATGGTAAGAATAGTCACTATTGTGCTGCCATTGCCATACACAGGACAAATAGCACTGGCGTCTGTTCGCAGCAAGTACAGTGTATAGGACTGAACAGGATCTACTGTTCTTGTCAGGTTCCTAAGCAGAATTGAACTAGATATGCCCGGGTGTGTAGGAAGCACAGTTCTTTTGTTCTGAGCAAGCTCTCTGTTTGGACCCCATAGGAAACACAGTATAGTAGAAGAGTGCTCTTTTCTCAAAGCAGAGTGCGTTTCTTGTAAGACGAGCTAGCGTTTGTTTCCCAGTCCTAAATGGCGTTGAATCACATGCAGTTTCTGGTCCTAAGAGCAAGTGTTGTTTTCTGGTAAGGAAAGTCACTATTGTGCTCTCATTGCCATACACATTGCAAATAGCACTCCCGTTTGTTCCCAGCAAGTACAGTGTATTGGAGTGAAGAGGAGCTACTGTTCTTGTCAGTTTCCTAAGCAGAGTTGAACTACATATGGTCCGTGTGTGGAGGAAGCAAAGTTCTTTTGTTCTGAGCAAGCTCTCTGTTTGGAACCCATAGGAAACACAGTAGAGTAGAAGAGTGCTCTTTTCTCTAAAGCAGAGTGTGTTTCTTGTAAGGCAAGCTAGCGTTTGTTTCCCAGTCCTAAATGGAGTTGAATCACATGCAGTTTCTGGTCCTACAAGCAAGAGTTGTTTTCTGGTAAGGAAAGTTACTATTGCGCTCCCATTGCCATACACAGTGCAAATAGCACTGGCATCTGTTCCCAGCAAGTACAGTGTATTGGACTGAAGAGGAGCTACTGTTCTTCTCAGTTTCCTAAGCAGAGTTAAACTAGATATTGCCCGTGTGTGAAGGAAGCACAGTTCTTTTTTTCTGAGCAAGCTCAATGTTCTGGCCCTATAGGAAACACATTAGAGTAGAATACTGCTCTTTTCTCAGAAGCAGACTGTGTTTCTTGTAAGGCGAGCTAGAGTTTGTTTCCCAGTCCTAAATGGAGTGGAATCACATGCAGTTTCTGTCCTACGAGCAAGAGTTGTTTTATGGTAAGAATAGTCACTATTGTGCTGCCATTTCCATACACAGGACAAATAGTACTGGCGTCTGTTTGCAGCAAGTACAGTGTATTGGACTGAACAGGATCTACTGTTCTTGTCAGGTTCCTAAGCAGAATTGAAATAGATATGGCCGTGTGTGCAGGAAGCACAGATCTTTTGTTCTGAGCAAGCTCACTGTTCGGACCCAAAAGGAAACACAGTAGAGTAGAAGAGTGCTCTTTTCTCAAAAGCAGAGTGTGTTTTTTTAAGGCAAGCTATCGTTTGTTTCCCAGTCCTAAATGGAGTTGAATCACATGCAGTTTCTGGTCCTACAAGCAAGAGTTGTTTTCTGGTAAGGAAAGTCACTATTGCGCTCCCTTTGCCATACACCGTGCAAATAGCACTCGCGTCTGTTCCCAGCAAGTACAGTGTATCGGACTGAAGAGGAGCTACTGTTCTTGTCAGTTTCCTAAGCAGAGTTGAACTAGATATGGCCCGTGTTTTTAGGAAGCACAGTTAATATGTTCTGAGCAAGCTCACTGTTCTGGCCCTATAGGAAACACAGTAGAGTAGAAGAGTGCTCTTTTCTATAAAGCAGAGTGTGTTTCTTGTAAGGCAAGCTCGCGTTTGTTTCCCAGTCCTAAATGGATTTGAGTCACATGCAGTTTTTGGTCCTACGAGCAAGAGTTGTTTTCTGGTAAGAAGAGTCACTATTGTGCTCCAAATGACATACACAGTGCAAATAGCACTCGTGTCTGTTCCCAGCATGTACAGTGTTTTGGACTGAATAGGAGCTACTGTTCTTGTCAGTTTCCTAAGCAGAGTTGAACTAGAAATGGTCCATGTGTGTAGGAAGCACAGTTCTTTTGTTCTGAGCAAGCTCACTGTTCTGGCCCTATATGAAACACAGTAGAGTAGAAGAGTGCTCTTTTCTCAAAAGCAGAGTGTGTTTCTTGTAAGGCGAGCTAGAGTTTGTTTCATAGTCGTAAATGGAGTTGAGTCACATGCAGTTTTTTTTCCTACGAGCAAGAGTTGTTTTCTGGTAAGACGAGTCACTATTGTGCTCCAATTGCCATTCACAGTTCAAATAGCACTCGCGTCTGTTCTCAGCAAGTACAGTGTATCGGACTGAAGAGGAGCTACTGTTCTTGTCAGTTTCCTAAGCAGAGTTGAACTAGATATGGCCCGTGTGTGTAGGAAGCACAGTTCTTTTGTTCTGAGCAAGCTCACAGTTCTGGCCCTATAGGAAACACAGTAGAGTAGAAGAGTGCTCTTTTCTCTAAAGCAGAGTGTGTTTCTTGTAAGGCGAGCTCACGTTTGTTTCCCAGTCCTAAATGGAGTTGAGTCACAGACAGTTTTTGGTCCTACGAGCAAGAGTTGTTTTCTGATAAGAAGAGTCACTATTGCGCTCCAAATGCCATACACAGTGCAAATAGCACTCGCGTCTGTTCCCAGCAAGTACAGTGTATTGGACTGAATAGGAGCTACTGTTCTTGTCAGTTTAATAAGCAGAGTTGAACTACATATGGTCCTTGTGTGTAGAAAGCACAGTTTTTTTGTTCTGAGCCAGCTCACTCTTTGGACACCATAGGAAACACAGTAGAGTAGAAGAGTGCTCTTTTGTCTAAAGCAGAGTGTGTTTCTTGTAAGGCGAGCTAGCGTTTGTTTCCCAGTCCTAAATGGAGTGGAATCACATGCAGTTTCTGTCCTATGAACAAGAGTTGTTTTATGGTAAAAGTAGTCACTATTGTGCTGCCATTGCCACACACAGGACCAATAGCACTGGCGTCTGTTCGCAGCAAGCACAGTGTATTGGACTGAAGAGGATCTACTGTTCTTGTCAGGTTCCTAAGCAGAATTGAACTAGATATGGCCGTGTGTTTAGGAAGCACAGTTCTTTTGTTCTGAGCAAGCTCACTGTTCGAACCCCATAGGAAACACAGTAGAGTAGAAGAGTGCTCTTTTCTCAAAAGCAGAGTGTGTTTTTTGTAAGGCAAGCTATCATTTGTTTCCCAGTCCTAAATGGAGTTGAATCACATGCAGTTTCTGGTCCTACGAGCAAGAGTTGTTTTCTGGTAAAGAAAGTCACTATTGTGCTCCCTTTGCCATACACAGTGCAAATAGCACTCGCGCCTGTTCCCAGCAAGTACAGTGTATCGGACTGAACAGGAGCTACTGTTCTTGTCAGTTCCTAAGCAGAGTTGAACTACATATGGTCCATGTGTGTAGAAAGCACAGATCTTTGTTCTGAGCAAGCTCACTGTTTGGACCCCATAGCAAACACAGTAGAGTAGAAGAGTGCTCTTTTCTCAAAAGCAGAGAGTGTTTCATGTAAGGCGAGCTAGCATTTGTTTCCCAGTCCTAAACGGAGTTGAATCACATGCAGTTTCTGGTCCTACGAGCAAGAGTTGCTTTCTGGTAAGGATAGTCACTATTGCGCTCCCATTGCCATACACAGTGCAAATAGCACTCGCGTCTCTTCCCAGCAAGTACAGTGTATCGGACTGAAGAAGAGCTACTGTTCTTGTCAGTTTCCTAAGCAGAGTTGAACTAGATATGGTCCATGTGTGTAGGAAGCACAGTTCTTTGTTCTGAGCAAGCTCACTGTTTGGACCCCATAGGAAACACAGTAGAGTAGAAGAGTGCTCTTTTCTCAAAAGCAGAGAGTGTTTCATGTAAGGCGAGCTAGCATTTGTTTCCCAGTCCTAAACGGAGTTGAATCACATGCAGTTTCTGGTCCTACGAGCAAGAGTTGTTTTCTGGTAAGGAAAGTCACTATTGCGCTCCCATTGCCATACACAGTGCAAATAGCACTCGCGTCTGTTCCCAGCAAGTACAGTGTATCGGACTGAAGAGGAGCTACTGTTCTTGTCAGTTTCCTAAGCAGAGTTGAACTAGATATGGCCCGTGTGTAGGAAGCACACTTCTTTTGTTCTGAGCAAGCTCACTGTTCTGGCCCTATAGGAAACACAGTAGAGTAGAAGAGTGCTCTTTTCTCTAAAGCAGATTGTGTTTCTTGTAAGGCGAGCTATCGTTTGTTTCCCAGTCCTAAATGGAGTTGAATCACATGCAGTTTCTGGTCCTACGAGCAAGAGTTGTTTTATGATAAGAATTGTCACTATTGCGCTGCCATTGCCATACACAGGACAAATAGCACTGGCTTCTGTTCCCAGCAGTACAGTGTATTGGACTGAAGAGGAGCTATTGTTCTTGTCAGGTTCCTAAGCAGAATTGAACTAGATATGGCTGTGTGTGTAGGAACCACAGTTCATTTGTTCTGAGCAAGCTCACTTTTCGGACCCCATAGGAAACACAGTACAGTAGAAGAGTGCTCTTTTCTCAAAAGCACTGTGTGTTTTTTGTAAGGCAAGCTATCATTTTTTTTCCCAGTCCTAAATGGAGTTGAATCACATGCAGTTTCTGGTCCTACGAGCAAGAGCTGTTTTCTGGTAAGGAAAGTCACTATTGCGCTACCTTTGCCATACTCAGTGCAAATAGCACTCGCGTCTGTTCCCAGCAAGTACAGTGTATCGGACTGAAGAGGAGCTACTGTTCTTGTCAGTTTCCTAAGCAGAGTTGAACGAGATATGGTCCATGTGTGTAGGAAGCACAGTTCTTTGTTCTGAGCAAGCTCACTGTTTGGACCCCATAGGAAACACAGTAGAGTAGAAGAGTGCTCTTTTCTCAAAAGCAGAGAGTGTTTCATGTAAGGCGAGCCAGCATTTGTTTCCCAGTCCTAAACGGAGTTGAATCACATGCAGTTTCTGGTCCTACGAGCAAGAGTTGTTTTCTGGTAAGGAAAGTCACTATTGTGCTCCCATTTCCATACACAGTGCAAATAGCACTCGCGTCTCTTCCCAGCAAATACAGTGTATCGGACTGAAGAAGAGCTACTGTTCTTGTCAGTTTCCTAAGCAGAGTTGAACTAGATATGGTCCATGTGTGTAGGAAGCACAGTTCTTTGTTCTGAGCAAGCTCACTGTTTGGACCCCATAGGAAACACAGTAGAGTAGAAGAGTGCTCTTTTCTCAAAAGCAGAGAGTGTTTCATGTAAGGCGAGCTAGCATTTGTTTCCCAGTCCTAAACGGAGTTGAATCACATGCAGTTTCTGGTCCTACGAGCAAGAGTTGTTTTCTGGTAAGGAAAGTCACTATTGCGCTCCCATTGCCATACACAGTGCAAATAGCACTCGCGTCTGTTCCCAGCAAGTACAGTGTATCGGACTGAAGAGGAGCTACTGTTCTTGTCAGTTTCCTAAGCAGAGTTGAACTAGATATGGCCCGTGTGTAGGAAGCACAGTTCTTTTGTTCTGAGCAAGCTCACTGTTCTGGCCCTATAGGAAACACAGTAGAGTAGAAGAGTGCTCTTTTCTCTAAAGCAGATTGTGTTTCTTGTAAGGCGAGCTATCGTTTGTTTCCCAGTCCTAAATGGCGTTGAATCCCATGCAGTTTCTGGTCCTACGAGCAAGAGTTGTTTTATGATAAGAATAGTCACTATTGCGCTGCCATTGCCATACACAGGACAAATAGCACTGGCTTCTGTTCCCAGCAGTACAGTGTATTGGACTGAAGAGGAGCTATTGTTCTTGTCAGGTTCCTAAGCAGAATTGAACTAGATATGGCCGTGTGTGTAGGAAGCACAGTTCTTTTGTTCTGAGCAAGCTCACTTTTCGGACCACATAGGAAACACAGTACAGTAGAAGAGTGCTCTTTTCTCAAAAGCAGAGTGTGTTTTTTGTAAGGCAAGCTATCATTTGTTTCCCAGTCATAAATGGAGTTGAAAACATGCAGTTTCTGGTCCTACGAGCAAGAGTTGTTTTCTGGTAAAGAAAGTCACTATTGTGCTCCCTTTGCCATACACAGTGCAAATAGCACTCGCGCCTGTTCCCAGCAAGTACAGTGTATCGGACTGAACAGGAGCTACTGTTCTTGTCAGTTCCTAAGCAGAGTTGAACTACATATGGTCCATGTGTGTAGAAAGCACAGTTCTTTGTTCTGAGCAAGCTCACTGTTTGGACCCCATAGCAAACACAGTAGAGTAGAAGAGTGCTCTTTTCTCAAAAGCAGAGAGTGTTTCATGTAAGGCGAGCTAGCATTTGTTTCCCAGTCCTAAACGGAGTTGAATCACATGCAGTTTCTGGTCCTACGAGCAAGAGTTGCTTTCTGGTAAGGAAAGTCACTATTGTGCTCCCATTGCCATACACAGTGCAAATAGCACTCGCGTCTCTTCCCAGCAAGTACAGTGTATCGGACTGAAGAAGAGCTACTGTTCTTGTCAGTTTCCTAAGCAGAGTTGAACTAGATATGGTCCATGTGTGTAGGAAGCACAGTTCTTTGTTCTGAGCAAGCTCAATGTTTGGACCCCATAGGAAACACAGTAGAGTAGAAGAGTGCTCTTTTCTCAAAAGCAGAGAGTGTTTCATGTAAGGCGAGCTAGCATTTGTTTCCCAGTCCTAAACGGAGTTGAATCACATGCAGTTTCTGGTCCTACGAGCAAGAGTTGTTTTCTGGTAAGGAAAGTCACTATTGCGCTCCCATTGCCATACACAGTGCAAATAGCACTCGCGTCTGTTCCCAGCAAGTACAGTGTATCGGACTGAAGAGGAGCTACTGTTCTTGTCAGTTTCCTAAGCAGAGTTAAACTAGATATGGCCCGTGTGTAGGAAGCACAGTTCTTTTGTTCTGAGCAAGCTCACTGTTCTGGCCCTATTGGAAACACAGTAGAGTAGAAGAGTGCTCTTTTCTCTAAAGCAGATTGTGTTTCTTGTAAGGCGAGCTATCGTTTGTTACCCAGTCCTAAATGGAGTTGAATCACATGCAGTTTCTGGTCCTACGAGCAAGAGTTGTTTTATGATAAGAATAGTCACTATTGCGCTGCCATTGCCATACACAGGACAAATAGCACTGGCTTCTGTTCCCAGCAGTACAGTGTATTGGACTGAAGAGGAGCTATTGTTCTTGTCAGGTTCCTAAGCAGAATTGAACTAGATATGGCCGTGTGTGTAGGAACCACAGTTCATTTGTTCTGAGCAAGCTCACTTTTCGGACCCCATAGGAAACACAGTAGAGTAGAAGAGTGCTCTTTTCTCAAAAGCAGAGTGAGTTTCTTGTAAGGCAAGCTCGCGTTTGTTTCCCAGTCCTAAATGGATTTGAGTCACATGCAGTTTTTGGTCCTATGAGCAAGAGTTGTTTTCTGGTAAGAAGAGTCACTATTGTGCTCCAAATGACATACAGAGTGCAAATAGCACTCGCGTCTGTTCCCAGCATGTACAGTGTATTGGACTGAATAGGAGCTACTGTTCTTGTCAGTTTCCTAAGCAGAGTTGAACTAGAAATGGTCCATGTGTGTAGGAAGCACAGTTCTTTTGTTCTGAGCAAGCTCACGGTTTGGAACCCATAGGAAACACAGTAGAGTAGAAGAGTGCTCTTTACTAAAAAGCAGAGTGTGTTTCTTGTAAGGCAAGCTGGCATTTGTTTCCCAGTCCTAAATGGCGTTGAATCACATGCAGTTTGTGTTCCTACGAGCAAGAGTTGTTTTCAGGTAAGGAGAGTCACTATTGCGCTGTCATTGCCATACACAGTGCAAATAGCACTCGCGTCTGTTCCCAGCAAGTACAGCGTATCGGACTGAAGAGGAGCTACTGTTCTTGTCAGTTTCCTAAGCAGAGTTGAACTACATATGGTCCTTGTGTGTAGGAAGCACAGTTATTATGTTCTGAGCAAGCTCACTGTTTGGACCCCATAGGAAACACAGTAGAGTAGAAGAGTGCTCTTTTCTCAAAAGCAGAGTGTGTTTATTGAAAGGCGAGCTGGCGTTTGTTTCCCAGTCCTAAATGGAGTTGAATCACATGCAGTTTCTGGTCCTACGAACAAGAGTTGTTTTCTGGTAAGGAAAGTTACTATTGCGCTCCCATTGCCATACACAGGGCAAATAGCACTCGCGTCTTTTCCCAGCAAGTACAGTGTATTGGACTGAATAGGAGCTACTGTTCTTGTCAGTTTCCTAAGCAGAGTTGAACTACATATGGTCCTTGTGTGTAGGAAGCACAGTTCTTTTGTTCTGAGCAAGCTCATTCTTTGGACCCCATATGAAACACAGTAGAGTAGAAGAGTGCTCTTTTCTCTAAAGCAGAGTGTGTTTCTTGTAAGGCGAGCTAGCGTTTGTTTCCCAGTCCTAAATGTAGTGGAATCACATGCAGTTTCTGTCCTACGAGCAAGAGTTGTTTTATGGTAAAAATAGTCACTATTGTGCTGCCATTGCCACACACAGGACCAATAGCACTGGCTTCTGTTCCCAGCAGTACAGTGTATTGGACTGAAGAGGAGCTATTGTTCTTGTCAGGTTCCTAAGCAGAATTGAACTAGATATGGCCGAGTGTGTAGGAAGCACAGTTCTTTTGTTCTGAGCAAGCTCACTGTTTGGACCCAAAAGGAAACACAGTAGAGTAGATGAGTGCTCTTTTCTCAAAAGCAGAGTGTGTTTTTTGTAAGGCGAGCTATCGTTTGTTTCCCAGTCCTAAATGGAGTTGAATCACATGCAGTTTCTGGTCCTACGAGCAAGAGCTGTTTTCTGGTAAGGAAAGTCACTATTGTGCTCCCTTTGCCATACACAGTGCAAATAGCACTCGCGTCTGTTCTCAGCAAGTACAGTGTATCGGACTGAAGAGGAGCTACTGTTCTTGTCAGTTTCCTAAGCAGAGTTGAACTAGATATGGCCCGTGTGTGTAGGAAGCACAGTTGTTTTGTTCTGAGCAAGCTCACTTTTCTGGCCCTAGAGGAAACACAGTAGAGTAGAAGAGTGCTCTTTTCTCTAAAGCAGAGTGTGTTACTTGTAAGGCGAGCTCGTGTTTGTTTCCCAGTCCTAAATGGAGTTGAGTCACAGACAGTTTTTGGTCCTACGAGCAAGAGTTGTTTTCTGGTAAGAAGAGTCACTATTGTGCTCCAAATGCCATACACAGTGCAAATAGCACTCGCGTCTGTTCCCAGCAGGTACAGTGTATTGGACTGAAAAGGAGCTACTGCTCTTGTCAGTTTCCTAAGCAGAGTTGAACTAGATATGGTCCAATTGTGTAGGAAGCACAGTTCTTTTGTTCTGAGCAAGCTCACTGTTTTTACCGCATAGGAAACACCATAGAGTAGAAGAGTGCTCTTTTCTCAAAAGCAGAGTGTGTTTCTTGTAAGGCGAGCTAGCGTTTGTTTCCCAGTCCTAATTGGAGTTGAATCACATGCAGTTTCTGGTCCTACGAACAAGAGTTTTTTTCTGGTAAGGAAAGTTACTATTGTGCTCCCATTGCCATACACAGTGCAAATAGCACTCGCGTCTTTTCCCAGCAAGTACAGTGTATTGGACTGAATAGTTGCTACTGTTCTTGTCAGTTTCCTAAGCAGAGTTGAACTACATATGGGCCTTGTGTGTAGGAAGCACAGTACTTTTGTTCTGAGCAAGCTCACTGTTTGGAAGCCATAGGAAACACAGTAGAGTAGAAGAGTGCTCTTTTTCTAAAGCAGAGTGTGTTTCTTGTAAGGCGAGCTAGCGTTTGTTTCCCAGTCCTAAATGGAGTGGAATCACATGCAGTTTCTGTCCTACGAGCAAGAGTTGTTTTATGGTAAGAATAGTCACTATTGTGCTGCCATTTCCATACACAGGACAAATAGTACTGGCGTCTGTTCGCAGCAAGTACAGTGTATAGGACTGAACAGGATCTACTGTTCTTGTCAGGTTCCTAAGCAGAATTGAACTAGATATGGCCGTGTGTGTAGGAAGCACAGTTCTTTTGTTCTGAGCAAGCTCACTGTTCGGACCAAAAGGAAACACAGTAGAGTAGAAGAGTGCTCTTTTCTCTAAAGCAGAGTGTGTTTTTGTAAGGCGAGCTAGCGTTTGTTTCCCAGTCCTAAATGGAGTTGAATCACATGCAGTTTCTGGTCCTACGAGCAAGAGTTTTTTTCTGGTAAGGAAAGTCACTATTGTGCTCCCTTTGCCATACACAGTGCAAATAGCACTCGCGTCTGTTCCCAGCAAGTACAGTGTATCGGACTGAAGATGAGCTACAGTTCTTGTCAGTTTCCTAAGCAGAGTTGAACTAGATATGGCCTGTGTATTTAGGAAGCACAGTTATTATGTTCTGAGCAAGCTCACTGTTCTTGCCTTATAGGAAACACAGTAGAGTAGAAGAGTGCTCTTTTCTATAAAGCAGAGTGTGTTTCTTGTTAGGCGAGCTCGCGTTTGTTTCCCAGTCCTTAATGGATTTGAGTCACATGCAGTTTTTGGTCCTATGAGCAAGAGTTGTTTTCTGGTAAGAAGATTCACTAATGCCCTGCCATTGCCATACACAGGACAAATAGCACTGGCATCTGTTCGCAGCAACTACAGTGTATTGGACTGAAGAGGATCTACTGTTCTAGTCAGGTTCCTAAGCAGAATTGAACTAGATATGGCCGTGTGTGTAGGAAGCACAGTTCTTTTGTTCTGAGCAAGCTCACTGATCGGACCCAAAAGGAAACACAGTAGAGTAGAAGAGTGCTCTTTTCTCAAAAGCAGAGTGTGTTTTTTGTAAGGCAAGCTATCGTTTGTTTCCCAGTCTTAAATGGAGTTGAATCACATGCAGTTTCTGGTCCTACGAGCAAGAGTTGTTTTCTGGTAAGGAAAGTCACTACTGCGCTCCCTTTGCCATACACAGTGCAAATAGCACTCGCGTCTGTTCCCAGCAAGTACAGTGTATCGGACTGAAGAGGAGCTACTGTTCTTGTCATTTTCCTAAGTAGAATTGAACTAGATATGGGCCATGTGTTTAGGAAGCACAGTTATTATGTTCTGAGCAAGCTCACTCTTTGGACCCCATAGGAAACACAGTAGAGTAGAAGAGTGCTCTTTTCTCTAAAGCAGATTGTGTTTCTTGTAAGGCGAGCTAGCGTTTGTTTCCCAGTCCTAAATGGAGTTGAATCACATGCAGTTTCTGGTCCTACGAGGAAGAGTTGTTTTATGATAAGAATAGTCACTATTGCGCAGCCATTGCCATACACAGGACAAATAGCACTGGTGTCTGTTCCCAGCAGTACAGTGTATTGGACTGAAGAGGAGCTACTGTTCTTGTCAGGTTCCTAAGCAGAATTGAACTAGATATGGCTGTGTGTGTAGGAAGCACAGTTCTTTTGTTCTGAGAAAGCTCACTGTTCGGACCCCATAGGAAACACAGTAGAGTAGAAGAGTGCTCTTTTCTCTAAAGCAGAGTGAGTTTCTTGTAAGGCGAGCTAGCATTTGTTTCCCAGACCTAAATGGAGTTGAATCACATGCAGTTTTTTGTCCTACGAGCAAGAGTTGTTTTCTGGTAAGACGAGTCACTATTGTGCTCCAATTGCCATACACAGTGCAAATAGCACTCGCGTCTCTTCCCCGCAAGTACAGTGTATTGGACTGAAGAGGAGCTACTGTTCCTGTCAGTTTCCTAAGCAGAGTTGAACTAGATATGGTCGATGTGTGTAGGAAGCTCAGTTCTTTTGTTCTGAGCAAGCTCACTGTTTGGACCCCATAGGAAACACAGTAGAGTAGAAGAGTGCTCTTTTCTCAGAAGCAGAGTGTGTTTCTTGTAACACGAGCTAGCATTTGTTTCCCAGTCCTAAATGGCGTTGAATCACATGCAGTTTCTGGTCCTAGGAGCAAGAGTTGTTTTCTGGTAAGAAGAGTCACTATTGCGCTCCCTTTGCCATACACAGTGCAAATAGCACTCGCGTCTGTTCCCAGCAAGTACAGTTTATCGGACTGAAGAGGAGCTACTGTTCTTGTCAGTTTCCTAAGCAGAGTTGAACTAGATATGGTCCATGTGTGTAGGAAGCACAGTTCTTTGTTCTGAGCAAGCTCACTGTTTGGACCCCATAGGAAACACAGTAGAGAAGAAGAGTGCTCTTTTCTCAAAAGCAGAGAGTGTTTCATGTAAGGCGAGCTAGCATTTGTTTCCCAGTCCTAAACGGAGTTGAATCACATGCAGTTTCTGGTCCTACGAGCAAGAGTTGTTTTCTGGTAAGGAAAGTCACTATTGCGCTCCCATTGCCATACACAGTACCAATAGCACTCGCGACTGTTCCCAGCAAGTACAGTGTATCGGACTGAAGAGGAGCTACTGTTCTTGTCAGTTTCCTAAGCAGAGTTGAACTTGATATGGCCCGTGTATAGGAAGCACAGTTCTTTTGTTCTGAGCAAGCTCACTGTTCTGGCCCTATAGGAAACACAGTAGAGTAGAAGAGTGCTCTTTTCTCTAAAGCAGATTGTGTTTCTTGTAAGGCGAGCAGGCGTTTGTTTCCCAGTCCTAAATGGAGTTGAATCACATGCAGTCTGTGGTCCTACGAGCAAGAGTTGTTTTATGATAAGAATAGTCACGATTGTGCTGCCATTTCCATACACAGGCAAATAGCACTGGCTTCTGTTCCCAGCAGTACAGTGTATTGGACTGAAGAGGAGCTACTGTTCTTGTCAGGTTCCTAAGCAGAATTGAACTAGATATGGCTGTGTGTGTAGGAAGCACAGTTCTTTTGTTCTGAGAAAGCTCACTGTTCAGACCCCATAGGAAACACAGTAGAGTAGAAGAGTGCTCTTTTCTCAAAAGCAGAGTGCGTTTCTTGTAAGGTGAGCTAGCGTTTGTTTCCCAGACCTAAATGGAGTTGTGTCACATGCAGTTTTTTGTCCTACGAGCAAGAGTTGTTTTCTGGTAAGACGAGTCACTATTGTGCTCCAATTGCCATACACAGTGCAAATAGCACTCGCGTCTGTTTCCAGCAAGTACAGTGTATCGAACTGAAGAGGAGGTACTGTTCTTATCAGTTTCCTAAGCAGAGTTGAACTAGATATGATCCGTGTGTGTAGGAAGCACAGTTCTTTGTTCTGAGCAAGCTCACTCTTTGGACCCCATAGGAAACACAGTAGAGTAGAAGAGTGCTCTTTTCTCAAAAGAAGAGTGTGTTTCTTGTAAGGCGAGCTAGCGTTTGTTTCCCAGTCCTAAATGGAGTTGAATCACATGCAGTTTCTGGTCCTACAAGCAAGAGTTGTTTTCTGGTAAGGAAAGTCACTATTGCTCTCCCATTGCCATACACAGTGCAAATAGCACTCGCGTCTTTTCCCAGCAAGTACAGAGTATCGGACTGAAGAGGAGCTACTGTTCTTGTCAGTTTCCTAAGCAGAGTTGAACTAGATAAGGGCCGTGTGTGTAGAAAGCACAGTTCTTATGTTCTGAGCAAGCTCACTGTTCTGGTCCTATAAGAAACACAGTAGAGTAGAAGAGTGCTCTTTTCTCAAAAGCAGAGTGTGTTTCTTGTAAGGCGAGCTAGCATTTGTTTCCCAGTCCTAAATGGAGTTGAATCACATGCAGTTTCTGGTCCTACGAGGAAGAGTTGTTTTATGATAAGAATAGTCACTATTGCGCAGCCATTGCCATACACAGGACAAATAGCACTGGTGTCTGTTCCCAGCAGTACAGTGTATTGGACTGAAGAGGAGCTACTGTTCTTGTCAGGTTCCTAAACAGAGTTGAACTAGATATGGCTGTGTGTGTAGGAAGCACAGTTCTTTTGTTCTGACAAAGCTCACTGTTCGGACCCCATAGGAAACACAGTAGAGTAGAAGAGTGCTCTTTTCTCTAAAGCAGAGTGAGTTTCTTGTAAGGCGAGCTAGCATTTGTTTCCCAGACCTAAATGGAGTTGAATCACATGCAGTTTTTTGTCCTACGAGCAAGAGTTGTTTTCTGGTAAGACGAGTCACTATTGTGCTCCAATTGCCATACACAGTGCAAATAGCACTCGCGTCTCTTCCCCGCAAGTACAGTGTATTGGACTGAAGAGGAGCTACTGTTCCTGTCAGTTTCCTAAGCAGAGTTGAACTAGGTATGGTCGATGTGTGTAGGAAGCTCAGTTCTTTTGTTCTGAGCAAGCTCACTGTTTGGACCCCATAGGAAACACAGTAGAGTAGAAGAGTGCTCTTTTCTCAGAAGCAGAGTGTGTTTCTTGTAACACGAGCTAGCATTTGTTTCCCAGTCCTAAATGGCGTTGAATCACATGCAGTTTCTGGTCCTACGAGCAAGAGTTGTTTTCTGGTAAGGAAAGTCACTATTGCGCTCCCTTTGCCATACACAGTGCAAATAGCACTCGCGTCTGTTCCCAGCAAGTACAGTTTATCGGACTGAAGAGGAGCTACTGTTCTTGTCAGTTTCCTAAGCAGAGTTGAACTAGATAAGGTCCATGTGTGTAGGAAGCACAGTTCTTTGTTCTGAGCAAGCTCACTGTTTGGACCCCATAGGAAACACAGTAGAGAAGAAGAGTGCTCTTTTCTCAAAAGCAGAGAGTGTTTCATGTAAGGCGAGCTAGCATTTGTTTCCCAGTCCTAAACGGAGTTGAATCACATGCAGTTTCTGGTCCTACGAGCAAGAGTTGTTTTCTGGTAAGGAAAGTCACTATTGTGCTCCCATTGCCATACACAGTACCAATAGCACTCGCGACTGTTCCCAGCAAGTACAGTGTATCGGACTGAAGAGGAGCTACTGTTCTTGTCAGTTTCCTAAGCAGAGTTGAACTTGATATGGCCCGTGTATAGGAAGCACAGTTCTTGTGTTCTGAGCAAGCTCACTGTTCTGGCCCTATAGGAAACACAGTAGAGTAGAAGAGTGCTCTTTTCTCTAAAGCAGATTGTGTTTCTTGAAAGGCGAGCAGGCGTTTGTTTCCCAGTCCTAAATGGAGTTGAATCACATGCAGTCTGTGGTCCTACGAGCAAGAGTTGTTTTATGATAAGAATAGTCACTATTGTGCTGCCATTGCCATACACAGGCAAATAGCACTGGCTTCTGTTCCCAGCAGTACAGTGTATTGGACTGAAGAGGAGCTACTGTTCTTGTCAGGTTCCTAAGCAGAATTGAACTAGATATGGCTGTGTGTGTAGGAAGCACAGTTCTTTTGTTCTGAGAAAGCTCACTGTTCAGACCCCATAGGAAACACAGTAGAGTAGAAGAGTGCTCTTTTCTCAAAAGCAGAGTGCGTTTCTTGTAAGGTGAGCTAGCGTTTGTTTCCCAGACCTAAATGGAGTTGTGTCACATGCAGTTTTTTGTCCTACGAGCAAGAGTTGTTTTCTGGTAAGACGAGTCACTATTGTGCTCCAATTGCCATACACAGTGCAAATAGCACTCGCGTCTGTTTCCAGCAAGTACAGTGTATCGAACTGAAGAGGAGGTACTGTTCTTATCAGTTTCCTAAGCAGAGTTGAACTAGATATGATCCGTGTGTGTAGGAAGCACAGTTCTTTGTTCTGAGCAAGCTCACTCTTTGGACCCCATAGGAAACACAGTAGAGTAGAAGAGTGCTCTTTTCTCAAAAGAAGAGTGTGTTTCTTGTAAGGCGAGCTAGCGTTTGTTTCCCAGTCCTAAATGGAGTTGAATCACATGCAGTTTCTGGTCCTACAAGCAAGAGTTGTTTTCTGGTAAGGAAAGTCACTATTGCTCTCCCATTGCCATACACAGTGCAAATAGCACTCGCGTCTTTTCCCAGCAAGTACAGTGTATCGGACTGAAGAGGAGCTACTGTTCTTGTCAGTTTCCTAAGCAGAGTTGAACTAGATAAGGACCGTGTGTGTAGAAAGCACAGTTCTTATGTTCTGAGCAAGCTCACTGTTCTGGTCCTATAAGAAACACAGTAGAGTAGAAGAGTGCTCTTTTCTCAAAAGCAGAGTGTGTTTCTTGTAAGGCGAGCTAGCATTTGTTTCCCAGTCCTAAATGGCGTTGAATCACATGCAGTGTGTGGTCCTACGAGCAAGAGTTGTTTTCTGGTCAGGAAAGCCACTATTGCGCTCTCATTGCCATACACAGTGCAAATAGCACTCGCGTCTGTTCCAGCAAGTACAGTGTATAGGACTGAAGAGGAGCTACTGTTCTTGTCAGTCTCCTAAGCAGAGTTGAACTAGATATGGCCCGTGTGTCTAGGAAGAACAGTTCATTTGTTCTGAGCAAGCTCACTGTTCTGGCCCTATAGGAAACACAGTAGAGTAGAAGAGTGCCCTTTTCTCAAAAGCAGAGTGTGTTTCTTGTAAGGCGAGCTAGCGTTTGTTTCCCAGTCCTAAATGGAGTTGAGCCACATTCAGTTTTTTGTCCTACGAGCAAGAGTTGTTTTCTGGTAAGACGAGTCACTATTGTGCTCCAATTCCCGTACACAATGCAAGTAGCACTCGCGTCTGCTCTCAGCAAGTACAGTGTATCAGACTGAAGAGGAGCTACTGTTCTTGTCAGTTTCCTAAGCAGAGTTGAACTAGATATGGCCTGTGTGTGTAGGAAGCATAGTTATTGTGTTCTGAGCAAGCTCAATGTTCTGGCCCTATAGGAAACACAGTAGAGTAGAAGAGTGCTCTTTTCTCTAAAGCAGAGTGTGTTTCTTGTAAGGCGAGCTCGCGTTTGTTTCCTAGTTCTAAATGGAGTTGAGTCACAGGCAGTTTTTGGTCCTACAAGCAAGAGTTGTTTTCTGGTAAGAAGAGTCACTATTGCGCTCCAAATGCCATACACAGTGCAAATAGCACTCTCGTCTGTTCCCAGCAAGCACAGTGTATTGGACTGAATAGGAGCTACTGTTCTTGTCAGTTTCCTAAGCAGAGTTGAACTACATATGGTCCTTGTGTGTAGGAAGCACAGTTCTTCTGTTCTGAGCAAGCTCACTGTTTGGACCCATTAGGAAACACAGTAGAGTAGAAGAGTGCTCTTTTCTCTAAAGCACAGTGTGTTTTTTGTAAGGCGAGCTAGCATTTGTTTCCCAGTCCTAAATGGAGTGGAATCACATGCAGTTTCTGTCCTACGAGCAAGAGTTGTTTTATGGTAAGAATAGTCACTATTGTGCTGCCATTGCCATACACACGACAAATAGCACTGGCGTCTGTTCACAGCAAGTACAGTGTATAGGACTGAATAGGATCTACTGTTCTTGTCAGGTTCCTAAGCAGAATTGAACTAGATATGGCCGTGTGTGTAGGAAGCACAGATCTTTTGTTCTGAGCAAGCTCACTGTTCGGTCCCCTTAGGAAACACAATAGATTAGAAGAGTGCTCTTTTCTCAAAAGCAGAGTGTGTTTTTTGTAAGGCAAGCTATCATTTGTTTTCCAGTCCTAAACGGAGTTGAATCACATGCAGTTTCTGGTCCTACGAGCAAGAGTTGTTTTATGATAAGAATAGTCACTATTGCGCTGCCATTGCCATACACAGGACAAATAGCACTGGCGTCTGTTCCCAGCAGTACAGTGTATTGGACTGAAGAGGAGCTACTGTTCTTGTCAGGTTCCTAGCAGAATTGAACTAGATATGGCTGTGTGTGTAGGAAGCACAGTTCTTTTGTTCTGAGAAAGCTCACTGTTCGGACCCCATAGGAAACACAGTAGAGTAGAAGAGTGCTCTTTTCTCTAAAGCAGAGTGTGTTTCTTGTAACGCGAGCTAGCGTTTGTTTCCTAGACCTAAATGGAGTTGAGTCACATGCAGTTTTTTTTCCTATGAGCAAGAGTTGTTTTCTCTTAAGACGAGTCACTATTGTGCTCCATTTGCCATACACAGTGCAAATAGCACTCTCGACTCTTCCCCGCAAATACAGTGTATTGGACTGAAGAGGAGCTACTGTTCTTGTCAGTTTCCTACGCAGAGTTGAACTAGATATGGTCGATGTGTGTAGGAAGCACAGTTCTTTTGTTCTGAGCAAGCTCACTGTTTGGACCCCATAGGAAACACAGTAGAGTAGAAGAGTGCTCATTTCTCAGAAGCAGAGTGTGTTTCTTGTAAGGCGAGCTAGCATTTGTTTCCCAGTCCTAAATGGCGTTGAATCACATGCAGTGTGTGGTCCTACGAGCAAGAGTTGTTTTCTGGTAAGGAAAGCCACTATTGTGCTCTCATTGCCATACACAGTGCAAATAGCTCTCGCGTCTGTTTCCAGCAAGTACAGTGTATTGGACTGAAGACGAGCTACTGTTCTTGTCAGTCTCCTAAGCAGAGTTGAACTAGATATGGCCCGTGTGTCGAGGAAGCACAGTTAATTTGTTCTGAGCAAGCTCACTGTTCTGGCCCTATAGGAAACACAGTAGAGAAGAAGAGTGCTCTTTTCTCTAAAGCAGAGTGTGTTTCTTGTAAGGTGAGCTCGCGTTTGTTTTCCAGTCCTAAATGGAGTTGAGTCACAGGCAGTTTCTGGTCCTACAATCAAGAGTTGTTTTCTGGTAAGAAGAGTCACTATTGTGCTCCAAATGACATACACAGTGCAAATAGCACTCGCGTCTGTTCCTAGCAAGCACAGTGTATCAGACTGAATAGGAGTTACTGTTCTTGTCAGTTTCCTAAGCAGAGTTGAACTAGATATGGTCCATGTGTGTAGGAAGCACAGTTCTTTTTTTCTGAGCAAGCTCACTGTTTGGACCCCATAGGAAACACAGTGGAGTAGAAGAGTGCTCTTTTCTCAAAAGCAGAGTGTGTTTCTTGTAAGGCGAGCTAGCGTTTGTTTCCCAGTTTTAAATGGAGTTGAATCACATGCAGTTTCTATTCCTATGAGCAAGAGTTGTTTTCTGGTAAGAAGAGTCACTATAACGCTCCCATTGCCATACACAGGACAAATAGGACTCGCGTTTGTTCCCAGCAATTACAGTGTATTGGACTGAATAGGAACTACTGTTCTTGTCAGTTTCCTAAGCAGAGTTGAACTACATATGGTCCGTGTGTCTAGGAAGCACAGTTCATTTGTTCTGAGCAAGCTCACTGTTCTGGCCCTATAGGAAACACAGTAGAGTAGAAGAGTGCTCTTTTCTCAAAAACGGAGTGTGTATCTTGTAAGGCGAGCTAGAGTTTGTTTTCCAGTCTTAAATGGAGTTGAGTCACATGCAGTTTTTTGTGCTATGAGCAAGAGTTGTTTTCTGGTAAGACGAGTCACTATTGTGCTTCAATTGCCATACACAGTGCAAGTACCACTCGCGTCTGTTCTCAGCAAGTACAGTGTATCGGACTGAAGAGGAGCTACTGTTCTTGCCAGTTTCCTAAGCAGAGTTGAACTAGATATGTCCCGTGTGTAGGAAGCACAGTTCGTTTGTTCTGAACAAGCTCACTGTTCTGGCCCTATAGGAAACAGAGTAGAATAGAAGAGTGCTCTTTTCTCTAAAGCAGATTGTGTTTCTAGTAAGGCGAGCTAGCGTTTCTTTCCCAGTCCTAAATGAAGTTGAATCACATACAGTTTCTGGTCCTACAAGCAAGAGTTGTTTTATGATAATAACAGTCACTATTGTGCTGCCATTGCCATACACAGGACAAATAACACTGGCGTCTGTACCCAGCAGTACAATGTATTGGACTGAAGAGGAGCTACTGTTCTTGTCAGGTTCCTAAGCAGAATTGAACTAGATATGTCTGTGTGTGTAGGAAGCACAGTTCTTTTTTTCTGAGAAAGCTCACTGTTCGGACCCCATAGGAAACACAGTAGAGTAGAAGAGTGCTCTTTTCTCTAAAGCAGAGTGTGTTTCTTGTAAGGCGAGGTCGCGTTTGTTTCCCAGACCTAAATGGAGTTGAGTCACATGCAGTTTTTTGTCCTACGAGCAAGAGTTGTTTTCTGGTAAGACGAGTCACTATTGTGCTCCAATTGCCATACACAGTGCAAATAGCACTCGCGTCACTTACCCGCAAGTACAGTGTATTGGACTGAAGAGGAACTACTGTTCTTGTCAGTTTCCTAAGCAGAGTTGAACTAGATATGGTCGATGTGTGTAGGAAGCACAGTTCTTTTGTTCTGAGCAAGCTCACTGTTTGGACCCCATAGGAAACACAGTAGAGTAGAAGAGTGCTCTTTTCTCAGAAGCAGAGTGTGTTTCTTGTAAGACGAGCTAGCATTTGTTTCCCAGTCCTAAATGGCGTTGAATCACATGCAGTTTCTGGTCCTATGAGCAAGAGTTTTTTTCTGGTAAGGAAAGTCACTATTGCGTTCCCATTGCCATACACAGGGCAAATAGCACTCGCGTCTGTTCCCAGCAAGTACAGTGTATTGGACTGAAGAGGAGCTACTGTTCTTGTCAGTCTCCTAAGCAGAGTTGAACTAGATATGGCCCGTGTGTCTAGGAAGCACAGTTCATTTGTTCTGAGCAAGCTCACTGTTCTGGCCCTATAGGAAACACAGTAGAGTAGAAGAGTGCTCTTTTCTCAAAAACAGAGTGTGTTTCTTGTAAGGCGAGCTAGAGTTTGTTTTCCAGTCCTAAATGGAGTTGAGTCACATGCAGTTTTTTGTGCTACGAGCAAGAGTTGTTTTCTGGTAAGACGAGTCACTATTGTGCTCCAATTGCCATACACAGTGCAAGTAGCACTCGCGTCTGTTCTCAGCAAGTACAGTGTATCGGACTGAAGAGAGCTACTGTTCTTGTCAGTTTCCTAAGCAGAGTTGAACTAGTTATGTCCCGTGTGTAGGAAGCACAGTTCTTTTGTTCTGAGCAAGCTCACTGTTCTGGCCCTATAGGAAACAGAGTAGATTAGAAGAGTGCTCTTTTCTCTAAAGCAGATTGTGTTTCTAGTAAGGCGAGCTAGCGTTTGTTTCCCAGTCCTAAATGAAGTTGAATCACATATAGTTTCTGGTCCTACAAGCAAGAGTTGTTTTATGATAAGAATAGTCACTATTGTGCTGCCATTGCCATACACTTGACAAATAACACTGGCGTCTGTTCCCAGCAGTACAGTGTATTGGACTGAAGAGGAGCTACTGTTCTTGTCAGGTTCCTAAGCAGAATTGAACTAGATATGGCTTGTGGTGTAGGAAGCACAGTTCTTTTTTTCTGAGAAAGCTCACTGTTCGGACCCCATAGGAAACACAATAGAGTAGAAGAGTGCTCTTTTCTCTAAAGCAGAGTGTGTTTCTTGTAAGGCAAGCTAGCGTTTGTTTCCAGACCTAAATGGAGTTGAGTCACATGCAGTTTTTTGTCCTACGAGCAAGAGTTGTTTTCTGGTAAGACGAGTCACTATTGTGCTCCAATTGCCATACACAGTGCAAATAGCACTCGCGTCTCTTACCCGCAAGTACAGTGTATTGGACTGAAGAGGAGCTACTGTTCTTGTCAGTTTCCTAAGCAGAGTTGAACTAGATATGGTCGATGTGTGTAGGAAGCACAGTTCTTTTGTTCTGAGCAAGCTCACTGTTTGGACCCCATAGGAAACACAGTAGAGTAGAAGAGTGCTCTTTTCTCAGAAGCAGAGTGTGTTTCTTGTAAGACGAGCTAGCATTTGTTTCCCAGTCCTAAATGGCGTTGAATCACATGCAGTGTGTGGTCCTACGAGCAAGAGTTGTTTTCTGGTAAGGAAAGCCACTATTGCGCTCCCATTGCCATACACAGTGCAAATAGCACTCACGTCTGTTCCCAGCAAGTACAGTGTATTGGACTGAAGAGGAGCTACTGTTCTTGTTGTCAGTCTCCTAAGCAGAGTTGAACTAGATATGGCCCGTGTGTCTAGGAAGCACAGTTCATTTGTTCTGAGCAAGCTCACTGTTCTGGCCCTATAGGAAACACAGTAGAGTAGAAGAGTGCTCTTTTCTCAAAAACAGAGTGTGTTTCTTGTAAGGCGAGCTAGAGTTTGTTTCCCAGTCCTAAATGGAGTTGAGTCACATGCAGTTTTTTGTGCTACGAGCAAGAGTTGTTTTCTGGTAAGACGAGTCACTATTGTGCTCCAATTGTCATACACAGTGCAAGTAGCACTCGCGTCTGTTCTCAGCAAGTAGAGTGTATCGAACTGAAGAGGAGCTACTGTTCTTGTCAGTTTCCTAAGCAGAGTTGAACAAGATATGGCCCGTGTTTGTAGGAGGCACAGTTATTATGTTCTGAGCAAGCTCACTGTTCTGGCCCTATAGGAAACACAGTAGAGTAGAAGAGTGCTCTTTTCTCTAAAGCAGAGTGTGTTTCTTGTAAGGTGAGCTAGCGTTTGTTTCCCAGACCTAAATGGAGTTGAGTCACATGCAGTTTTTTGTCCTATGAGCAAGAGTTGTTTTCTGGTAAGACGAGTCACTATTGTGCTCCAATTGCCATACACAGTGCAAATAGCACTCGCGTCTCTTCCCCGCAAGTACAGTGTATTGGACTGAAGAGGAGCTACTGTTCTTGTCAGTTTCCTAAGCAGAATTGAACTAGATGTGGCCATGTGTGTAGGAAGCACAGTTCTTTTCTTCTGAGTAAGCTCACTGTTTGGACCCCGTAGGAAACACAGTAGAGTAGAAGAGTGCTCTTTTCTCAAAATAGAATGTGTTTCTTGTAAGGCGAGCTAGCGTTTGTTTCCCAGTCATAAATGGAGTGGAATCACATGCAATTTCTGGTCCTACGTGCAAGAATTGTTTTCTGGTAAGGAAAGTCACTATTGCGCTCCCATTGCCATACACAGGACAAATAGCACTGGCATCTGTTCCCAGCAAGTACAGAGTATCGGACTGAAGAGGAGCTACTGTTCTTGTCAGTTTCCTAAGCAGAGTTGAACTAGATATGGCCCGTGTGTGTAGGAAACACAGTTCTTATGGTTTGAGCAAGCTCACTGTTCTGGCCCTATAGGAAACACAGTAGAGTAGACGAGTGCTCTTTTCTCAAAAGCAGAGTGTGTTTCTTGTAAGGCGAGCTAGCATTTCTTTCCTAGTCCTAAATGGCGTTGAATCACATGCAGTTTCTGGTACTACGCACAAGCTTTGTTTTCTGGTAAGGAAAGTCACTATTGCGCTCCCATTGCCATACACAGGGCAAATAGCACTCACGTCTTTTCATAACAAGTACAGTGTATTGGACTGAATAGGAGCTACTGTTCTTGTCAGTTTCCTAAGCAGAGTTGAACTACATATGGTCCGTGTGTGTAGGAAGCACAGTTCTTTTGTTCTGAGCAAGCTCACTGTTTGGACCCCATAGGAAACACAGTAGAGTAGAAGAGTGCTCTTTTCTCTAAAGCAAAGTGTGTTTCTTGTAAGGCGAGCTAGCGTTTGTTTCCCAGTCCTAAATGGAGTGGAATCACATGCAGTTTCTGGTCCTACGTGCAAGAGTTGTTTTACGGTAAGAATAGTCACTATTGCGCTGCCTTGCCATACACAGGACAAATAACACTGGCGTCTGTTCCCAGCAAGTACAGTGTATTGGACTGAAGAGGATCTACTGTTCTTGTCAGGTTCCTAAGCTGAATTGAACTAGATATGGCCCTTGTGTAGGAAGCACAGTTCTTTTGTTCTGAGCAAGCTCACTGTTTGGACCCCATAGGAAACACAGTAGAGTAGAAGAGTGCTCTTTTCTCAAAGGCAGAGTGTGTTTCTTGTAAGGCGAGCTAGCGTTTGTTTCCCAGTCCTAAATGGAGTTGAATCACATGCAGTTTCTGGTCCTACGAGCAAGAGTTGTTTTCTGGTAAGGAAAGTCACTATTGTGCTCCCATTGCCACACAGGGCAAATAGCACTGGCATCTGTTCCCAGCTATTACAGTGTATTGGACTGAAGAGGTTCCATTGTTCTTGTCAGTTTCCTAAGAAGAATTGAACTAGATATGGCCCGTGTGTGTAGGAAGCTCAGTTCTTTTGTTCTGAGCAAGCTCACTGTTCTGGCCCTATAGGAAACACAGTAGAGTAGAAGAGTGCTCTTTTCTCAAAAGCAGAGTGTGTTTCTTGTAAGGATAGCTAGCGTTTGTTTCCCAGTCCTAAATGGAGTTGAGTCACATGCAGTTTTTGGTCCTACGAGCAAGAGTAGTTTTCTCATAAGAAGAGTCACTATTGGGCTCCCATTGCCATACACAGTACAAAAAGCACTGGCGTCTGTTCCCAGCATGTACAGAGTATTGGACTGAAAAGGATCTATTTTTCTTGTCAGTTTCCTAAGCAGAATTGAACTAGATATGGCCGTGTATGTAGGAAGCACAGTTCTTTTGTTCTGAGCAAGCTCTCTGTTCAGGCCCTATAGGAAACACAGTAGAGTAGAAGAGTGCTCTTGTCTCAAAAGCAGAGTGTGTTTCTTGAAAGGCGAGCTAGCGTTTGTTTCCCAGTCCTAAATGGAGTTGAATCACATGCAGTTTCTAATCCTACGAGCAAGAGTTCTTTTATGGTAAGAATAGTCACTATTGCGCTGCCATTGCCATACACGGGACAAATAGCACTGGCGTCTGTTCCCAGCAAGTACAGTGTATTGGACTGAAGAGGATATACTGTTCTTGTCAGGTTCCTAAGCAGAATTGAACTAGATATGGCCGTGTGTGTAGGAAGCACAGTTCTTTTGTTCAGAGCAAGCTCACTGTTCGGACCCTATAGGAAACACAGTAGAGTAGAAGAGTGCTCTGTTCTCAAAAGCAGAGTGTGTTTCTTGTACGGCAAGCTAGCGTTTGTTTCCCAGTCCTAAATGGAGTTGAATCACATGCAGTTTCTGGTCCTACGAGCAAGAGTTGTTTTCTGGTAAGGAAAGTCACTATTGTGCTCCCATTGCCACACAGGGCAAATAGCACTGGCGTCTGTTCCCAGCATGTACAGTGTATTGGACTGAAGAGGTTCCACTGTTCTTGTCAGTTTCCTAAGAAGAATTGAACTAGATATGGCCCGTGTGTGTAGGAAGCTCAGTTCTTTTGTTCTGAGCAAGCTCACTGTTCTGGCCCTATAGGAAACACAGTAGAGTAGAAGAGTGCTCTTTTCTCAAAAGCAGAGTGTGTTTCTTGTAAGGCTAGCTGGCGTTTGTTTCCTAGTCCTAAATGGAGTTGAGTCACATGCAGTTTTTGGTCCTACGAGCAAGAGTAGTTTTCTTGTAAGAAGAGTCACTATTGGGCTCCCATTGCCATACACAGTACAAAAAGCACTGGCGTCTGTTCCCAGCATGTACAGTGTATTGGACTGAAAAGTATCTATTGTTCTTGTCAGTTTCCTAAGCAGAATTGAACTAGATATGGCCGTGTATGTAGGAAGCACAGTTCTTTTGTTCTGAGCAAGCTCTCTGTTCAGGCCCTATAGGATACACAGTAGAGAAGAAGAGTACTCTTTTCAAAAGCAGAGTGTTTTTCTTGTAAGGCGAGCTAGCGTTTGTTTCCCAGTCCAAAATGGAGTTGAATCACATGCAGTTTTTGGTCCTACCAGCAAGAGTTGTTTTCTGGTAAGGAAAGTCACTATTGCGCTCCCTTTGCCATACACAGTGCAAATAGCACTCGTGTCTGTTTCCAGCAAGTACAGTGTATTGGACTGAAGAGGAGCTACTGTTCTTGTCAGTTTCCTAAGTAGAATTGAACTAGATATGGCCATGTGTGTAGAAAGCACAGTTCTTTTTTCTGAGCAAGCTCACTGTTCGGACCCCATAGGAAACACAGTAGAGTAGAAGAGTGCTCTTTTCTCAAAAGCAGAGTGTGTTTATTTAAAGGCAAGCTAGTGTTTGTTTCCCAGTCAGAAATGGAATTGAATCCCGTGCAGTTTCTGGTCCTACGAGCAAGAGTTTTTTTCTTGTAAGAAGAGTCACTATTGTGCTCTCATTGCCATACTCAGTGCAAATAGCACTCGCGTCTGTTCCCAGCATGTACAGAGTATTGGACTGAAGAGGAGCTACTGTTCTTGTCAGTTTCCTAAGCAGAGTTGAACTAGATATGGCCCCTGTGTGTAGGAAGCACAGTTCTTTTGTTCTGAGCAAGTTCACTGTTCTGGCCATATAGGAAACACAGTAGAGTAGAAGAGTGCTCTTTTCTCAAAAGCAGAGTGTGTTTCTTGTAAGGCGAGCTAGCGTTTCTTTCCCAGGCCTAAATGGAGTTGAGTCACATGCAGTTTCTGGTCCTACGAGCAAGAGTTGTTTTCTGGTAAGAAGAGTCACTATTGCGCTCCCATTGTCATACACAGGGCAAATAGCACTGGTGTCTGTTCTCAGCATGTGCAGTGTATTTGATTGAAGAGGGTATACTGTTCTTGTCAGTTTCCTAAGCTGAACTGAACTAGATATGGCCGTGTGTATAGGAAGCACACTTCTTTTGTTCTGTGCAAGCTTACTGTTCTTGCCCTATAAGAAACACAGTAGAGTAGAAGAGTGCTCTTTTCTCAAAAGCAGAGTGTGTTTCTTGTAAGGCGAGCTAGAATTTATTTCCCAGTTCTAAATGGAGTTGAATCACATGCAGTTTTTGTTCCTATGAGCAAGGGTTTTTTTCTGGTAAGGAATGTCATTATTGTGCTCTCATTGCCATACACAGGGCAAATAGCACTGGCATTGGTCCCCAGCATGTACAAAGTATTGATCTGAAGAGGATCTACTTTTCTTGTCAGGTTCCTAAGCAGAATTGAATTAGATATGGCCTGTGTGTAGGAAGCACAGTTCTTTTGTTATGAGCAAGCTCACTGTGCGGACCCCATAGGAAACAGAGTATAGTAGAAGAGTGCTCTTTTCACGAAAGCAGAGTGTGTTTCTTGGAAGGTGAGCTAGCGTTTGTTTCCCTGTCCTAAATGGATTTGAGTCACAGGCAGTTTGTGGTCCTATGAGCAAGAGTTGTTTTCTGGTAAGAAGAGTCACTATTGTGCTCCCATTGCCATACACAGGGCAAATAGCTCACGCGTCTGTTCCCAGCAAATACACTGAATTGGACTGAAGAGGAACTACTGTTCCTGTCAGTTTCCTAAGCAGAGTTGAATTAGATATGGCCCATGTGTATAGGAAGCACAGTTCTTTTGTTCTGAGCAAGCTCACTGTTCGGACCACATAGGAAACACAGTTGAGTAGAAGAGTGCTCTTTTCTCAAAAGCAGAGTGTGTATCTTGTAAGGCAAGCTAGAGTTTGTTTCCCAGTCCTAAATGGAGTTGAATCCCATGCAGTTTCTTGTCCAACGAGCAAGAGCTGTTTTCTGGTAAGAAGAGTCACTATTGCGCTCCCATTGTCGTACACAGGGCAAATAGCCCTCGCGTCTCTTCCCAGCATGTACAGTCTATTGGACTGAAGAGGATCTACTGTTCTTGTCAGTTTCCTAAGCAGAGTTGAACTAGATATGGCCGTGTGTGTAGGAAGCACAGTTCTCTTGTTCTGATCAAGCTCACTGTTCTGGCCCTATAGGAAGCACAGTAGAGTAGAAGAGTGCTCTGTTCTCAAAAGCAGAGTGTGTTTCTTGTGAGCAGAGCTAGCGTTTGTTTCCCAGTCCTAAATGGAGTTGAGTCACATGCACTTTGTTGTCCTAAGAGCAAGAGTTTTTTCTGGTAAGAAGAGTCACTATTGCGCTCCCATTGCCATACACACTGCAAATAGCACTGGCGTCTGTTTCCAGCAAGTACAGTGTATTGGACTGAAGAGGAGCTACTGTTCTTGTCAGTTTCCTAAGCAGAGTTGAACTAGATATGGCCCGTGTGTGTAGGAAGCACAGTTCTTTTGTTCTGAGCAAGCTCACTGTTCGGACCCCATAGGAAACACAGTAGAGTAGAAGAGTGCTCTTTTCTCAAAAGCAGAGTGTGTTTCTTGTAAGGCGAGCTAGCGTTTGTTTCCCAGTCCTAAATGGAGTTGAGTCACATGCAGTTTTTGGTCCCACGAGCAAGAGTAGTTTTTTGGTAAGAAGAGTCACTATTTGGCTCCCATTGCCATACACAGTACAAATAGCACTCGCGTCTGTTCCCAGCAAGTACAGTGTATTTGACTGAAGAGGAGCTACTGTTCTTGTAAGTTTCCTAAACAGAGGTGAACCAGATATGGCCCGTGTGTGTAGGAAGCAAAGTTCTTTTGTTCTGAGCAAGCTCACTGTTCTGGCCCTATAGGAAACACAGTACAGTAGAAGAGTGCTCTTTTCTCAAAAGCAGAGTGTGTTTCTTGTAAGACAAGCTAGCGTTTGTTTCCCAGTCCTAAATGGAGTTGAATCATATGCAGTTTCTGGTCCTACGAGCAAGAGATGTTTTCTGTTAAGGAAAGTCACTACTGCGCTCCCATTGCCACACACAGGGCAAATAGCACTCGCGTCTGTTCCCAGCATGTACAGTGTATTGGACTGAAGAGGATCTACTGTTCTTGTCAGTTTCCTAAGAAGAATAGAACTAGATATGGCCGTGTGTGTAGGAAGCACAGTTCTTTTGTTCTGAGCAAGCTCACTGTTTTGGCCCTATAGGAAACACAGTAGAGTAGAAGAGTGCTCTTTTGTCAAAAGCAGAATGTGTTACTTGTAAGGCGAGCTAGTGTTTCTTTCCCAGTCCAAAATGGAGTGGAGTTACATGCTGTTTCTGGTTCTATGAGCAAGAGTTGTTTTCTGGTAACAAGAGTCACTATTGCGCTCCCATTGTCATACACAGGGCAAATAGCACTGGTGTCTGTTCCCAGCATATACAGTGTATTTTAACAGAAGACGAGATACTGTTCTTGTCAGTATCCTTAGCAGAATTGAACTAGATATGGCCGTGTGTGTAGGAAGCACACTTCTTTTGTTCTGTGCAAGCTCACTGTTCTGGCCCTATAGGAAACACAGAAGAGTAGAAGAGTGCTCTTTTTTTTCAAAAGCAGACTGTGTTTCTTGTAAGGCAAGCTAGCTTTTCTTTCCCAGTTCTAAATGAAGTTGAATCACATGCAGTTTTTGGTCCTAAGAGCAAGACTTGTTTTCTGTTAAGGAATGTCACTATTGCGCTCCCATTACCATACACATTGTAAATTGCACTCGCGTGTGTTCCCAGCCTTTACAGAGTATTAGACTTAAGAGGAGCTACTTTTCTTCTCAGATTCCTGAGCAGAGTTGAACCAGATATGGCCTATGTGTGTAGGAAGCACAGTTATTTTGTTCTGAGCAAGCTCACTGTTCTGGCCCTATAGGAAACACAGTAGAGTAGAAGAGAGCTCTTTTCTCAAAGGCAGAGTGTGTTTCTTGTAAGGCGAGCTAGCGTTTGTTTCCCAGTCCTAAATGGAGTTGAATCAAATGAAGTTTCTGGTCCTAAGAGCAAGAGTTGTTTTCTGGTAAGTAGAGTCACTATTGCACTCCCATTGCCATACACAGTACAAATAGCACTCACGTCTGTTCCCAGCAAGTACAGTGTGTTGGACTGAAGAAGATCTACTGTTCTTGTCAGTTTCCTAAGCAGAATTGAACTGTATATGACCCGTGTGTGTAGGAAGCACAGTTCTTTTGTTCTGAGCAAGCTCACTGTTCTGGCCCTGTAGGAAACCCAGTAAAGTAGAAAGTGCACTTTTCTCAAAAGCAGAGTGTGTTCCTTGTAAGACAAGCTAGCGTTTGTTTAGCAGTGCTAAATGGATTTGAGTCACATGCAGTTTTCGGTCCTACGAGCAAGAGTTGTTTTCTGGTAAGAAGAGTCACTATTGCCATCCCATTGCCATACAAAGTGCAAATAGCACTCACGTCTGTTCCCAGCAAGTACAGTGTATTGGACTGAAGAGGAGCTACTGTTCTTGTCAGTGTCCTAAGCAGAGTTGAACTAGATATGGCCCTTGTGTAGGAAGCACAGATTTTTTGTTCTGAGCAAGCTCACTGTTCTATCCCCATAGGAAACACAGTAGAGTAGAAGAGTGCTCTTTTCTCAAAAGCAGAGTGTGTTCCTTGTAAGGCGAGCTAGCGTTTGTTTCCCAGTCCTAAATGGAGTTCAATCACATGCAGTTTCTGGTCCTACGAGCAAGAGTTGTTTTCTGCTAAGAAGAGTCACTATTGCGCTCCCATTGTCATACACAGGACAAATAGCACTGGCATCTGTTCCCAGCACGTACAGTGTATTGGACAGAAGACGATCTACTGTTCTTGTCAGTTTCCTAAGCAGAATTGAACTAGATAAGGCCATGTGTGTAGGAAGCACAGTTCTTTTGTTCTGAGCAAGCTCTCTGTTCTTTTCATATATGAAACACAGTAGAGTAGTAGAGTGCTCTTTTCTCACCCTAACACGTACAGTGTATTGGACAGAAGACGATCTACTGTTCTTGTCAGTTTCCTAAGCAGAGTTGAACTAGATATAGTCGGTGTGTGTAGGAAGCACAGTTCTTTTGTTCTGAACAATCTCACTATTCTGGCCCTACAAAAAAACATATTAGACTAGAAGAGTGCTCTTTTCTCAAAAGCAGAGTTTGTTTATTGTAAGGCGAGCTAGCGTTTGTTTCCCAGTTATAAATGGAGTTGAATCACGTGCAGTTTCTGGTCCTATGAGCAAGAGTTGTTTTCTGGTAAGAAGAGTCACTATTGCGCTCCCATTATCATACACAGGGCAAATAGCACTGGCGTCTGTTCCCAGCATATACAGTGTATTGGACTGAAGAGGAGCTACTGTTCTTGTCAGTTTCCTAAGCAGAGTTGAACTAGATATAGCCCGTGTGTGTAGGAAGCACAGTTCTTTTGTTCTGAGCAAGCTCACTATTCTGGCCCTATAGGAAATACAGTAGAGTAGAAGAGTGCTCTTTTCTCAAAAGCAGAGTGTTTTTCTTGTAAACGGAGCTAGTGTTTGTTTCCCAGTCCTAAATGGAGTTGAATCACATGCAGTTTCTGGTCCTACGAGCAAGAGTTGTTTTCTGGTAAGAAGAGTCACTATTGTGCTCCCATTTTCATACACAGGGCAAATAGCACTGGCGTCTGTTCCCAGCAAATACAGTGTATGGGACGGAAGAGGATCTACTGTTCTTGTCAGTTTCTTAAGCAGAATTGAACTAGATATAGCCCGTGTGTGTAGGAAGCACAGTTCATTTGTTCTGAGCAAGCTCACTGTTTTGGCCCTGTAGGAAACACAGTAGAGTAGAAGAGTGCTCTTTTCTCAAAAGCAGAGTGTGTTTCTTGTAAGGCGAGCTAGCGTTTGTTTCCCAGTCCTAAATGGAGTTGATTCACATGCAGTTTTTGGTCCTACGAGCTAGAGTTGTTTTCTGGTAAGGAAAGTCACTATTGAGATCCCATTGCCATACATAGTGCAAATAGCACTCGCGTCTGTTAGAGCAAGTACACTGTCTTGGACTGAAGATGAGCTACTGTTCTTCTCAGTTTCCTAAGCAGAGTTGAACTAGATATGGCCCCTGTGTGTAGGAAGCACAGTTCTTTTGTTCTGAGCAAGCTCACTATTCTGGCCCTATAGGAAACACAGTAGAGTAGAAGAGTGCTCTTTTCTCAAAAGCAGAGTGTGTTTCTTGTAAGGCAGGCTAGCGTTTGGTTCCCAGACCTAAATGGAGTTGAATCACATGCAGTTTCTGGTCCTACGAGCAAGAGTTGTTTTCTGGTAAGAAGAGTCACTATTGAGCTCCCATTGTCATACACAGGGCAAATAGCACTGGCGTCTGTTCCCACCAAGTACAGTGTATTGGACTGAAGAGGAGCTACTGTTCTTGTCAGTTTCCTAAGCAGAGTTGAACTAGATATAGCCCGTGTGTGTAGGAAGCACAGTTCTTTTGTTCTGAGCAAGCTCACTATTCTGGTCCTATAGGAAATACAGTAGAGTAGAAGAGTGCTCTTTTCTCAAAAGCAGAGAGTGTTTCTTGTAAGGCGAGCTAGCGTTTGTTTCCTGTCCTAAAAGGAGTTGAATCACATGCAGTTTTTGGTCCTACGAGCAAGAGTTGTTTTCTGGTAAGAAGAGTCACTATTTCGCTCCCATTGCCATTTACAGTGCAAATAGCACTCGCGTCTGTTCCCAGCAAGTACAGTGTATGGGACTGAAGAGGATCTACTGTTCTTGTTAGTTTCCTAAGCAAAATTGAACTAGATATGGCCGTGTGTGTAGGAAGCACAGTTCTTTTGTTCTGAGTAAGCTCACTGTTCTGGCATTATAGGAAACACAGTAGAGTAGAAGAGTGATCTTTTCTCAAAAGCAGAGTGTGTTTCTTGTAAGGGGAGCTAGCATTTGTTTCCCAGTCTTAAATGTAGTTGAATCACATGCAGTTTTTGATCCTACGAGCAACAGTTGTTTTCTGGTAAGGAAAATCACTATTGCCCTCCCATTGCCACACACAGTGCAAAGAGGACTCGCGTCTGTTCCCATCAAGTTCAGTGTATTGGACTGAAGAGGAGCTACTGTTCTTGTCAGTTTCCTAAGCAGATTTGAACTAGATATGGCCCGTGTGTGTAGGAAGCACAGTTCTTTTGTACTGTAAGCTCACTGATCGAACCCATAGGAAACACATTAGAGTAGAAGAGTGCACTTTTCTCAAAAGCAGAGTGTTATTCTTGTAAGGCAAGCTAGCGTTTGTTGCGCAGTCCTAAATGGAGTTGAATCACATGCAGTTTCTGGTCCTACGAGCAAGAGTTTTTTTTCTGGTAAGAAGAGTCACTATTGAACTCCCATTGTCATACACAGGGCAAATAGCACTGGCGTCTGTTCCCAGCAAGTACAGTGTATTGGACTGAAGAGGAGCTACTGTTCTTGTCAGTTTCCTAAGCAGAGTTGAACTAGATATAGCCCGTGTGTGTAGGAAGCACAGTTCTTTTGTTCTGAGCAAGCTCACTGTTTGGACCCCAAAGGAAACACAGTAGAGTAGAAGAGTGCTCTTTTCTCAAAAGCAGAGTGTGTTTCTTGTAAGGCGAGCTAGCGTTTCTTTCGCAGTCCTAAATGGAGTTGAATCACATGCAGTTTGTGGTCCTATGAGCAAGAGATGTTTTCTGGTAAGAAGAGTCACTATTGCGGTCCCATTGTCATACACATTGCAAATAGCACTAGCATCTGTCCCCTGCATGTACAGTGTATTGGACTGAAGAGGATCTACTGTTCTTGTCAGTTTCCTAAGCAGAATTGAACTGGATATGGCCCGTGTGTGTAGGAAGCACAGTTCTTTTGTTCTGAGCAAGCTCACTGTTCAGACCCCATAGGAATCACTGTAGAGTAGAAGAGTGTCAGTGTGTGTAGGAAGCACAGTTCTTTTGTTCTGAGCAAGCTCACTATTCTGGCCCTACAAAAACACATTAGACTAGAAGAGTGCTCTTTTGTCAAAAGCAGAGTGTGTTTATTGTAAGGCGAACTAGCGTTTGTTTCCCAGTTATAAATGGAGTTGAATCACAAGCAGTTTCTGGTCCTATGAGCAAGAGTTTTTTTCTGGTAAGAAGAGTCACTATTGAGCTCCCATTGTCATACACAGGGCAAATAGCACTGGCGTCTGTTCCCACCAAGTACAGTGTATTGGACTGAAGAGGAGCTACTGTTCTTGTCAGTTTCCTAAGCAGAGTTGAACTAGATATGGCCCGTGTGTGTAGGAAGCACAGTTCTTTTGTTCTGAGCAAGCTCACTATTCTGGTCCTATAGGAAATACGGTAGAGTAGAAGAGTGCTCTTTTCTCAAAAGCAGAGAGTGTTTCTTGTAAGGCGAGCTAGCGTTTGTTTCCCGTCCTAAAAGGAGTTGAATCACATGCAGTTTCTGGTCCTACGAGCAAGAGTTGTTTTCTGGTAAGAAGAGTCACTATTTCGCTCCCATTGCCATATACAGTGCAAAGAGGACTTGCGTCTGTTCCCATCAAGTACAGGGTATTGGACTGAAGAGGAGCTACTGTTCTTGTCAGTTTCCTAAGCAGAGTTGAACTAGATATGGCCCGTGTGTGTTGGAAGCACAGTTCTTTTGTACTGTAAGCTCACTGATCGAACACATAGGAAACACATTAGAGTAGAAGAGTGCTCTTTTCTCAAAAGCAGAGTGTTTTTCTTGTAAGGCAAGCTAGCGTTTGTTGCGCAGTCCTAAATGGAGTTGAATCACATGCAGTTTCTGGTCCTACGTTCAAGAGTTTTTTTTTCTGGTAAGAAGAGTCACTATTGAATTCCCATTGTCATACACAGGGCAAATAGCACTGGCGTCTGTTCCCAGCAAGTACAGTGTATTGGACTGAAGAGGAGCTACTGTTCTTGTCAGTTTCCTAAGCAGAGTTGAACTAGATATAGCCCGTGTGTGTAGGAAGCACAGTTCTTTTGTTCTGAGCAAGCTCACTGTTTGGACCCCAAAGGAAACACAGTAGAGTAGAAGAGTGCTCTTTTCTCAAAAGCAGAGTGTGTTTCTTGTAAGGCGAGCTAGCGTTTGTTTCGCAGTCCTAAATGGAGTTGAATCACATGCAGTTTGTGGTCCTATGAGCAAGAGATGTTTTCTGGTAAGAAGAGTCACTATTGCGGTCCCATTGTCATACACATTGCAAATAGCACTAGCATCTGTCCCCTGCATGTACAGTGTATTGGACTGAAGAGGATCTACTGTTCTTGTCAGTTTCCTAAGCAGAATTGAACTGGATATGGCCCGTGTGTGTAGGAAGCACAGTTTTTTTGTTCTGAGCAAGCTCACTGTTCAGACCCCATAGGAATCACTGTAGAGTAGAAGAGTGTCAGTGTGTGTAGGAAGCACAGTTCTTTTGTTCTGAGCAAGCTCACTATTATGGCCCTACAAAAACACATTAGACTAGAAGAGTGCTCTTTTGTCAAAAGCAGAGTGTGTTTATTGTAAGGCGAGCTAGCGTTTGTTTCCCAGTTATAAATGGAGTTGAATCACAAGCAGTTTCTGGTCCTATGAGCAAGAGTTTTTTTCTGGTAAGAAGAGTCACTATTGAGCTCCCATTGTCATACACAGGGCAAATAGCACTGGCGTCTGTTCCCACCAAGTACAGTGTATTGGACTGAAGAGGAGCTACTGTTCTTGTCAGTTTCCTAAGCAGAGTTGAACTAGATATGGCCCGTGTGTGTAGGAAGCACAGTTCTTTTGTTCTGAGCAAGCTCACTATTCTGGTCCTATAGGAAATACGGTAGAGTAGAAGAGTGCTCTTTTCTCAAAAGCAGAGAGTGTTTCTTGTAAGGCGAGCTAGCGTTTGTTTCCCGTCCTAAAAGGAGTTGAATCACATGCAGTTTCTGGTCCTACGAGCAAGAGTTGTTTTCTGGTAAGAAGATTCACTATTTCGCTCCCATTGCCATATACAGTGCAAAGAGGACTTGCGTCTGTTCCCATCAAGTACAGGGTATTGGACTGAAGAGGAGCTACTGTTCTTGTCATTTTCCTAAGCAGAGTTGAACTAGATATGGCCTGTGTGTGTAGGAAGCACAGTTCTTTTGTTCTGAGCAAGCTCACTGTTCTTGCTCTATAGGAAACACAGTAGAGCAGAAGAGTGCTCTTTTCTCAAAAGCAGAGTGTGTTTCTTGTTATTCGAGCTAGCGTTTGTTTCCCAGTCCTAAATGGAGTTGAATCTCATGCAGTATCTGGTCCTACAAGCAAGAGTAGATTTCTGGTAAGAAGAGTCACTATTTCGCTCCCATTGCCATACACAGTGCAAATAGCACTCGCTTCTGCTTCCAGCAAATACAGGGTATTGGACTGAAGAGGAGCTAATGTTCTTCTCAGTTTCCTAAGCAGAGTTGAACTAGATATGCCCCTGTGTGTAGGAAGCCCAGTTCTTTTGTACTGTAAGCTCACTGATCGAACCCATAGGAAACACATTAGAGTAGAAGAGTGCACTTTTCTCAAAAGCAGAGTGTTATTCTTGTAAGGCAAGCTATCGTTTGTTGCGCAGTCCTAAATGGAGTTGAATCACATGCAGTTTCTGGTCCTACGAGCAAGAGTTTTTTTTCTGGTAAGAAGAGTCACTATTGAACTCCCATTGTCATACACAGGGCAAATAGCACTGGCGTCTGTTCCCAGCAAGTACAGTGTATTGGACTGAAGAGGAGCTACTGTTCTTGTCAGTTTCCTAAGCAGAGTTGAACTAGATATAGCCCGTGTGTGTAGGAAGCACAGTTCTTTTGTTCTGAGCAAGCTCACTGTTTGGACCCCAAAGGAAACACAGTAGAGTAGAAGAGTGCTCTTTTCTCAAAAGCAGAGTGTGTTTCTTGTAAGGCGAGCTAGCGTTTCTTTCGCAGTCCTAAATGGAGTTGAATCACATGCAGTTTGTGGTCCTATGAGCAAGAGATGTTTTCTGGTAAGAAGAGTCACTATTGCGGTCCCATTGTCATACACATTGCAAATAGCACTAGCATCTGTCCCCTGCATGTACAGTGTATTGGACTGAAGAGGATCTACTGTTCTTGTCAGTTTCCTAAGCAGAATTGAACTGGATATGGCCCGTGTGTGTAGGAAGCACAGTTCTTTTGTTCTGAGCAAGCTCACTGTTCAGACCCCATAGGAATCACTGTAGAGTAGAAGAGTGTCAGTGTGTGTAGGAAGCACAGTTCTTTTGTTCTGAGCAAGCTCACTATTCTGGCCCTACAAAAACACATTAGACTAGAAGAGTGCTCTTTTGTCAAAAGCAGAGTGTGTTTATTGTAAGGCGAGCTAGCGTTTGTTTCCCAGTTATAAATGGAGTTGAATCACAAGCAGTTTCTGGTCCTATGAGCAAGAGTTTTTTTCTGGTAAGAAGAGTCACTATTGAGCTCCCATTGTCATACACAGGGCAAATAGCACTGGCGTCTGTTCCCACCAAGTACAGTGTATTGGACTGAAGAGGAGCTACTGTTCTTGTCCGTTTCCTAAGCAGAGTTGAACTAGATATGGCCCGTGTGTGTAGGAAGCACAGTTCTTTTGTTCTGAGCAAGCTCACTATTCTGGTCCTATAGGAAATACGGTAGAGTAGAAGAGTGCTCTTTTCTCAAAAGCAGAGAGTGTTTCTTGTAAGGCGAGCTAGCGTTTGTTTCCCGTCCTAAAAGGAGTTGAATCACATGCAGTTTCTGGTCCTACGAGCAAGAGTTGTTTTCTGGTAAGAAGAGTCACTATTTCGCTCCCATTGCCATATACAGTGCAAAGAGGACTTGCGTCTGTTCCCATCAAGTACAGGGTATTGGACTGAAGAGGAGCTACTGTTCTTGTCAGTTTCCTAAGCAGAGTTGAACTAGATATGGCCCGTGTGTGTTGGAAGCACAGTTCTTTTGTACTGTAAGCTCACTGATCGAACCCATAGGAAACACATTAGAGAAGAAGAGTGCTCTTTTCTCAAAAGCAGAGTGTTTTTCTTGTAAGGCAAGGAAGCGTTTGTTGCGCAGTCCTAAATGGAGTTGAATCACATGCAGTTTCTGGTCCTACGTTCAAGAGTTTTTTTTTCTGGTAAGAAGAGTCACTATTGAATTCCCATTGTCATACACAGGGCAAATAGCACTGGCGTCTGTTCCCAGCAAGTACAGTGTATTGGACTGAAGAGGAGCTACTGTTCTTGTCAGTTTCCTAAGCTGAGTTGAACTAGATATAGCCCGTGTGTGTAGGAAGCACAGTTCTTTTGTTCTGAGCAAGCTCACTGTTTGGACCCCAAAGGAAACACAGTGGAGTAGAAGAGTGCTCTTTTCTCAAAAGCAGAGTGTGTTTCTTGTAAGGCGAGCTAGCGTTTGTTTCGCAGTCCTAAATGGTGTTGAATCACATGCAGTTTGTGGTCCTATGAGCAAGAGATGTTTTCTGGTAAGAAGAGTCACTATTGCGGTCCCATTGTCATACACATTGCAAATAGCACTAGCATCTGTCCCCTGCATGTACAGTGTATTGGACTGAAGAGGATCTACTGTTCTTGTCAGTTTCCTAAGCAGAATTGAACTGGATATGGCCCGTGTGTGTAGGAAGCACAGTTCTTTTGTTCTGAGCAAGCTCACTGTTCAGACCCCATAGGAATCACTGTAGAGTAGAAGAGTGTCAGTGTGTGTAGGAAGCACCGTTCTTTTGTTCTGAGCAAGCTCACTATTATGGCCCTACAAAAACACATTAGACTAGAAGAGTGCTCTTTTGTCAAAAGCAGAGTGTGTTTATTGTAAGGCGAGCTAGCGTTTGTTTCCCAGTTATAAATGGAGTTGAATCACAAGCAGTTTCTGGTCCTATGAGCAAGAGTTTTTTTCTGGTAAGAAGAGTCACTATTGAGCTCCCATTGTCATACACAGGGCAAATAGCACTGGCGTCTGTTCCCACCAAGTACAGTGTATTGGACTGAAGAGGAGCTACTGTTCTTGTCAGTTTCCTAAGCAGAGTTGAACTAGATATGGCCCGTGTGTGTAGGAAGCACAGTTCTTTTGTTCTGAGCAAGCTCACTATTCTGGTCCTATAGGAAATACGGTAGAGTAGAAGAGTGCTCTTTTCTCAAAAGCAGAGAGTGTTTCTTGTAAGGCGAGCTAGCGTTTGTTTCCCGTCCTAAAAGGAGTTGAATCACATGCAGTTTCTGGTCCTACGAGCAAGAGTTGTTTTCTGGTAAGAAGAGTCACTATATCGCTCCCATTGCCCTATTCAGTGCAAAGAGGACTTGCGTCTGTTCCCATCAAGTACAGGGTATTGGACTGAAGAGGAGCTACTGTTCTTGTCAGTTTCCTAAGTAGAGTTGAACTAGATATGGCCCGTGTGTGTTGGAAGCACAGTTCTTTTGTACTGTAAGCTCACTGATCGAACCCATAGGAAACACATTAGAGAAGAAGAGTGCTCTTTTCTCAAAAGCAGAGTGTTTTTCTTGTAAGGCAAGGAAGCGTTTGTTGCGCAGTCCTAAATGGAGTTGAATCACATGCAGTTTCTGGTCCTACGTTCAAGAGTTTTTTTTTCTGGTAAGAAGAGTCACTATTGAATTCCCATTGTCATACACAGGGCAAATAGCACTGGCGTCTGTTCCCAGCAAGTACAGTGTATTGGACTGAAGAGGAGCTACTGTTCTTGTCAGTTTCCTAAGCTGAGTTGAACTAGATATAGCCCGTGTGTGTAGGAAGCACAGTTCTTTTGTTCTGAGCAAGCTCACTGTTTGGACCCCAAAGGAAACACAGTGGAGTAGAAGAGTGCTCTTTTCTCAAAAGCAGAGTGTGTTTCTTGTAAGGCGAGCTAGCGTTTCTTTCGCAGTCCTAAATGGAGTTGAGTCACATGCAGTTTTTGGACCCACGAGCAAGAGTAGTTTTTTGGTAAGAAGAGTCACTATTGGGCTCCCATTGCCATACACAGTACAAATAGCACTGGCGTCTTCTCACAGCATGTACAGTGTATTGGACTGAAAAGGATCTATTGTTCTTGTCAGTTTCCTCAGCAGAATTGAACTAGATATGGCCATGTATGTAGGAAGCACAGTTATTTTGTTCTGAGCAAGCTCTCTGTTTTGGCCCTATAGAAAACACAGTAGAGTAGAAGAGTGCTCTTTTCTCAAAAGCAGAGTGTGTTCCTTGTAAAGCGAGCCAGCGTTTGTTTCCCAGTTCTAAATGGAGTTGAATCACATGCAGTTTCTGGTCCTACGAGCAAGAGTTGTTTTCTGGTAAGGAAAGTCACTATTGTGCTCCCATTGCCATACACAGTTCAAATAGCACTTGCGTCTGTTCCCAGCAAGTACAGTGTATTGGACTGAAGAGGAGCTACTGTTCTTGTAAGTTTCCTAAGCAGAGGTGAACCAGATATGGCCCGTGTGTGTAGGAAGCAGTTCTTTGGTTCTGAGCAAGCTCACTGTTCTGGCCCTATAGGAAACACAGTACAGTAGAAGAGTGCTCTTTTCTCAAAAGCAGAGTGTGTTTCTTGTAAGACGAGCTAGCGTTTGTTTCCCAGTCCTAAATGGAGTTGAATCATATGCAGTTTCTGGTCCTACGAGCAAGAGATGTTTTCTGTTAAGGAAAGTCACTACTGCGCTCCCATTGCCACACACAGGGCAAATAGCACTGGGGTCTGTTCCCAACATATACAGTGTATTTTAACAGAAGACGAGATACTGTTCTTGTCAGTATCCTAAGCAGAATTGAACTAGATATGGCCGTGTGTGTAGGAAGCACACTTCTTTTGTTCTGTGCAAGCTCACTGTTCTGGCCCTATAGGAAACACAGAAGAGTAGAAGAGTGCTCTTTTTTTTCAAAAGCAGACTGTGTTTCTTGTAAGGCAAGCTAGCGTTTCTTTCCCAGTTCTAAATGAAGTTGAATCACATGCAGTTTTTGTTCCTAAGAGCAAGACTTGTTTTCTGTTAAGGAATGTCACTATTGCGCGCCCATTCCCATACACATTGTAAATTGCACTCGCATGTGTTCCCAGCCTTTACAGAGTATTGGACTTAAGAGGAGCTACTTTTCTTCTCAGATTCCTGAGCAGAGTTGAACCAGATATGGCCTATGTGTGTAGGAAGCACAGTTCTTTTGTTCTGAGCAAGCTCACTGTTCTGGCCCTATAGGAAACACAGTAGAGTAGAAGAGAGCTCTTTTCTCAAAGGCAGAGTGTGTTTCTTGTAAGGCGAGCTAGCGTTTGTTTCCCAGTCCTAAATGGAGTTGAATCAAATGCAGTTTCTGGTCCTAAGAGCAAGAGTTGTTTTCTGGTAAGTAGAGTCACTATTGCACTCCCATTGCCATACACAGTACAAATAGCACTCGCATCTGTTCCCAGCAAGTACAGTGTGTTGGACTGAAGAGGATCTACTGTTCTTGTCAGTTTCCTAAGCAGAATTGAACTATATATGACCCGTGTGTGTAGGAAGCACAGTTTTTTTGTTTGGAGCAAGCTCACTCTTCTGGCCCTATAGGAAACCCAGTAGAGTAGAAAGTGCTCTTTTCTCAAAAGCAGAGTGTGTTCCTTGTAAGACAAGCTCGCGTTTGTTTCCCAGTGCTAAATGGATTTGAGTCACATGCAGTTTTCGGTCCTACGAGCAAGAGTTGTTTTCTGGTAAGAAGAGTCACTATTGCCATCCCATTGCCATACAAAGTGCAAATAGCACTCACGTCTGTTCCCAGCAAGTACAGTGTATTGGACTGAAGAGGAGCTACTGTTCTTTTCAGTGTCCTAAGCAGAGTTGAACTAGATATGGCCCTTGTGTAGGAAGCACAGATTTTTTGTTCTGAGCAAGCTCACTGTTCTATCCCCATAGAAAACACAGTAGAGTAGAAGAGTGCTCTTTTCTTAAAAGCAGAGTGTGTTCCTTGTAAGGCGGGCTAGCGTTTGTTTCCCAGTCCTAAATGGAGTTGAATCACATGCAGTTTCTGGTCCTACGAGCAAGAGTTGTTTTCTGCTAAGAAGAGTCACTATTGTGCTCCCATTGTCATACACAGGGCAAATAGCACTGGCATCTGTTCCCAGCACGTACAGTGTATTGGACAGAAGACGATCTACTGTTCTTGTCAGTTTCCTAAGCAGAATTGAACTAGATAAGGCCATGTGTGTAGGAACCACAGTTCTTTTGTTCTGAGCAAGCTCTCTGTTCTTTTCATATATGAAACACAGTAGAGTAGTAGAGTGCTCTTTTCTCAAAAGCAGAGTGTGTTTCTTGTAAGACGAGCTAGCGTTTGTTTCCCAGTCCTAAATGGAGTTGAATCATATGCAGTTTCAGGTCCTACGAGCAAGAGATGTTTTCTGTTAAGGAAAGTCACTACTGCGCTCCCATTGCCACACACAGTGCAAATAGCACTCACGTCTGTTCCCAGCAAGTACAGTGTATTGGACTGAAGAGGAGCTACTTGTCAGTTTCCTAAGCAGAGTTGAACTAGATATGGCCCGTGTGTGTAGGAAGCACAGTTCTTTTGTTCTGAGCAAGCTCACTGTTCTGGGCCTAAAGGAAACACAGTAGAGCAGAAGAGTGCTCTTTTCTCAAAAGCAGAGTGTGTTTCTTGTAAGGCGAGCTAGCATTTGTTTCCCAGTCCTAAATGGAGTTGAATCACATGCAGTTTGCGGTCCTACGAGCAAGAGTTCTTTTCTGGTAAGAAGAGTCACTATTGTGCTCCCATTGCCATACACAGTGCAAATAGCTCTCGCGTCTGTTCCCAGCAAGTACAGTGTATTGGACTGAAGAGGAGCTACTGTTCTTGTCAGTTTCCTAAGCAGAATTGAACTATATATGGCCCGTGTGTGTAGGAAGCACAGTTCTTTTGTTCTGAGCAAGCTCACTGTTCTGGCCCTATAGGAAACCCAGTAGAGTAGAAAGTGCTCTTTTCTCAAAAGCAGAGTGTGTTCCTTGTAAGACAAGCTAGCGTTTGTTTCCCAGTGCTAAATGGATTTGAGTCACATGCCGTTTGCGGTCCTACGAGCAAGAGTTGTTTTCTGGTAAGAAGAGTCACTATTGCCATCCCATTGCCATACAAATTGCAAATAGCACACACGTCTGTTCACAGCAAGTACAGTGTATTGGACTGAAGAGGAGCTACTGTTCTTGTCAGTTTCCTAAGCAGAGTTGAAGTAGATATGTCCCGTGTGTGTAGGAAGCACAGTTCTTTTGTTCTGAGCAAGCTCACTGTTCGGACCCCATAGAAAACACAGTAGAGTAGAAGAGTGCTCTTTTCTCAAAAGCAGAGTGTGTTTCTTGTAATCGAGTTAGCATTTGTTTCCCAGTCCTAAATGGAGTTGTATCACATGCAGTTTCTGGTCCTATGAGCAAGAGTTGTTTTCAGGTAAGAAGAGTCACTATTGCGCTCCCATTGTCATACACAGGGCAAATAGCACTGGCGTCTGTTCCCAGCATGTACAGTGTATTGGACTGAAGAGGATCTACTGTTCTTGTCAGTTTCCTAAGCAGAGTTGAACTAGATATAGTCGGTGTGTGTAGGAAGCACAGTTCTTTTGTTCTGAGCAAGCTCACTATTCTGGCCCTACAAAAAAATACATTAGACTAGAAGAGTGCTCTTTTTTCAAAAGCAGAGTTTGGTTATTGTAAGGCGAGCTAGCGTTTGTTTCCCAGTTATAAATGGAGTTGAATCACGTGCAGTTTCTGGTCCTATGAGCAAGAGTTGTTTTCTGGTAAGAAGAGTCACTATTGCGCTCCCATTATCATACACAGAGCAAATAGCACTGGCGTCTGTTCCCAGCATATACAGTGTATTGGACTGAAGAGGAGCTACTGTTCTTGTCAGTTTCCTAAGCAGAGTTGAACTAGGTATGGCCCGTTTGTGTAGGAAGCAAAGGTTTTTGTTCTGAGCAAGCTCACTGTTTGGACCACATAGGAAACACAGTAGAGTACAAGAGTGCTCTTTTCTCAAAAGGAGTGTATGTTTCTTGTAAGGTGAGCTAGTGTTTGTTTCCCAGTCCTAAATGGAGTTGAATCACATGCAGTTTCTGGTCCTACGAGCAAGAGTTGTTTTCTGGTAAGAAGAGTCACTATTGCGCTCGCGTTGTCATACACAGGGCAAATAGCACTGGTGTCTGTTCCCAGCATGTACAGTGTATTGGACTGAAGAGGATCTACTGTTCTTGTCAGTTTCCTAAGCAGAGTTGAACTAGATATAGTCGGTGTGTGTAGGAAGCACAGTTCTTTTGTTCTGAGCAAGCTCACTATTCTGGCCCTACAAAAAAATACATTAGACTAGAAGAGTGCTCTTTTTTCAAAAGCAGAGTTTGGTTATTGTAAGGCGAGCTAGCGTTTGTTTCCCAGTTATAAATGGAGTTGAATCACGTGCAGTTTCTGGTCCTATGAGCAAGAGTTGTTTTCTGGTAAGAAGAGTCACTATTGCGCTCCCATTATCATACACAGGGCAAATAGCACTGGCGTCTGTTCCCAGCATATACAGTGTATTGGACTGAAGAGGAGCTACTGTTCTTGTCAGTTTCCTAAGCAGAGTTGAACTAGGTATGGCCCGTTTGTGTAGGAAGCAAAGGTTTTTGTTCTGAGCAAGCTCACTGTTTGGACCACATAGGAAACACAGTAGAGTACAAGAGTGCTCTTTTCTCAAAAGGAGTGTATGTTTCTTGTAAGGTGAGCTAGTGTTTGTTTCCCAGTCCTAAATGGCGTTGAATCACATGCAGTTTCTGGTCCTACGAGCAAGAGTTGTTTTCTGGTAAGAAGAGTCACTATTGCGCTCGCGTTGTCATACACAGGGCAAATAGCACTGGCGTCTGTTCCAAGAATGTACAGTGTATTGGACTGAAGAGGATCTACTATTCTTGTCAGTTTCCTAAGCAGAATTGAACTAGATATGGCCGTGTGTGTAGGAAGCACAGTTCTTTTGTTCTGAGCAAGCTCACTGTTTTGGCCCTATGGGAAACACAGTAGAGTAAAAGAGTGCTCTTTTCTCAAAAGCAGAGTGCGTTTCTTGTAAGGCGAGCTAGCGTTTGTTTCCAAGTACTAAATGGAGTTGAATCACATGCACTTTTTGGTCCTACGAACAAGAGTTCTTTTATGGTAAGGAAAGTCACTATTGCGCTCCCACTGCCATACACAGTGCAAATAGCTCTCGCATCTGTTCCCACCAAGTACAGGGTATTGGACTGAAGAGGAGCTACTGTTCTTGTCTGTTTCCTAAGCAGAGTTGAACTAGATATGGCCCGTGTGTGTAGGAAGCACAGTTCTTTTGTTCTGAGCAAGCTCACTGTTCAGATCCCATAGGAAACACAGTAGAGTAGAAGAGTGGTCTTTTCTCAAAAGCAGAGTGTGTTTCTTGTAAGGCGAGCTAGTGTTTGTTTCCCAGTAAGAAATGGAGTTGAATCCCATGCAGTTTCTGGTCCTACGAGCAAGAGTTTTTTTTCTGGTAAGAAGAGTCACTATTGAACTCCCATTGTCATACACAGGGCAAATAGCACTGGCGTCTGTTCCCAGCAAGTTCAGTGTATTCGACTGAAGAGGAGCTACTGTTCTTGTCAGTTTCCTAAGCAGAGTTGAACTAGATATAGCCCGTATGTGTAGGAAGCACAGTTCTTTTTCTGAGTAAGCTCACTGTTCGGACCCCATAGGAAACACAGTAGAGTAGAAGAGTGCTCTTTTCTCAAAAGCAGAGTGTGTTCATTGTAAGGCGAGCTAGGGTTTGTTTCCCAGTTCTAAATGGAGTTGAATCTCATGCAGTTTCTGGTCCTACGAGCAAGAGTTGTTTTCTGCTAAGAAGAGTCACTATTGTGCTCCCATTGTCATACACAGGGCAAATAGCACTGGCATCTGTTCCCAGCACGTACAGTGTATTGGACAGAAGACGATCTACTGTTCTTGTCAGTTTCCTAAGCAGAATTGAACTAGATAAGGCCATGTGTGTAGGAACCACAGTTCTTTTGTTCTGAGCAAGCTCTCTGTTCTTTTCATATATGAAACACAGTAGAGTAGTAGAGTGCTCTTTTCTCAAAAGCAGAGTGTGTTTCTTGTAAGACGAGCTAGCGTTTGTTTCCCAGTCCTAAATGGAGTTGAATCATATGCAGTTTCAGGTCCTACGAGCAAGAGATGTTTTCTGTTAAGGAAAGTCACTACTGCGCTCCCATTGCCACACACAGTGCAAATAGCACTCACGTCTGTTCCCAGCAAGTACAGTGTATTGGACTGAAGAGGAGCTACTTGTCAGTTTCCTAAGCAGAGTTGAACTAGATATGGCCCGTGTGTGTAGGAAGCACAGTTCTTTTGTTCTGAGCAAGCTCACTGTTCTGGGCCTAAAGGAAACACAGTAGAGCAGAAGAGTGCTCTTTTCTCAAAAGCAGAGTGTGTTTCTTGTAAGGCGAGCTAGCGTTTGTTTCCCAGTCCTAAATGGAGTTGAATCACAAGCAGTTTGCGGTCCTACGAGCAAGAGTTCTTTTCTGGTAAGAAGAGTCACTATTGTGCTCCCATTGCCATACACAGTGCAAATAGCACTCGCGTCTGTTCCCAGCAAGTACAGTGTATTGGACTGAAGAGGAGCTACTGTTCTTGTCAGTTTCCTAAGCAGAATTGAACTATATATGGCCCGTGTGTGTAGGAAGCACAGTTCTTTTGTTCTGAGCAAGCTCACTGTTCTGGCCCTATAGGAAACCCAGTAGAGTAGAAAGTGCTCTTTTCTCAAAAGCAGAGTGTGTTCCTTGTAAGACAAGCTAGCGTTTGTTTCCCAGTGCTAAATGGATTTGAGTCACATGCCGTTTGCGGTCCTACGAGCAAGAGTTGTTTTCTGGTAAGAAGAGTCACTATTGCCATCCCATTGCCATACAAATTGCAAATAGCACACACGTCTGTTCACAGCAAGTACAGTGTATTGGACTGAAGAGGAGCTACTGTTCTTGTCAGTTTCCTAAGCAGAGTTGAAGTAGATATGTCCCGTGTGTGTAGGAAGCACAGTTCTTTTGTTCTGAGCAAGCTCACTGTTCGGACCCCATAGGAAACACAGTAGAGTAGAAGAGTGCTCTTTTCTCAAAAGCAGAGTGTGTTTCTTGTAATCGAGTTAGCATTTGTTTCCCAGTCCTAAATGGAGTTGTATCACATGCAGTTTCTTGTCCTATGAGCAAGAGTTGTTTTCAGGTAAGAAGAGTCACTATTGCGCTCCCATTGTCATACACAGGGCAAATAGCACTGGCGTCTGTTCCCAGCATGTACAGTGTATTGGACTGAAGAGTATCTACTGTTCTTGTCAGTTTCCTAAGCAGAGTTGAACTAGATATAGTCGGTGTGTGTAGGAAGCACAGTTCTTTTGTTCTGAGCAAGCTCACTATTCTGGCCCTACAAAAAAATACATTAGACTAGAAGAGTGCTCTTTTTTCAAAAGCAGAGTTTGGTTATTGTAAGGCGAGCTAGCGTTTGTTTCCCAGTTATAAATGGAGTTGAATCACGTGCAGTTTCTGGTCCTATGAGCAAGAGTTGTTTTCTGGTAAGAAGAGTCACTATTGCGCTCCCATTATCATACACAGGGCAAATAGCACTGGCGTCTGTTCCCAGCATATACAGTGTATTGGACTGAAGAGGAGCTACTGTTCTTGTCAGTTTCCTAAGCAGAGTTGAACTAGGTATGGCCCGTTTGTGTAGGAAGCAAAGGTTTTTGTTCTGAGCAAGCTCACTGTTCGGACCCCATAGGAAACACAGTAGAGTACAAGAGTGCTCTTTTCTCAAAAGGAGTGTATGTTTCTTGTAAGGTGAGCTAGTGTTTGTTTCCCAGTCCTAAATGGAGTTGAATCACATGCAGTTTCTGGTCCTACGAGCAAGAGTTGTTTTCTGGTAAGAAGAGTCACTATTGCGCTCGCGTTGTCATACACAGGGCAAATAGCACTGGTGTCTGTTCCCAGCATGTACAGTGTATTGGACTGAAGAGGATCTACTGTTCTTGTCAGTTTCCTAAGCAGAGTTGAACTAGATATAGTCGGTGTGTGTAGGAAGCACAGTTCTTTTGTTCTGAGCAAGCTCACTATTCTGGCCCTACAAAAAAATACATTAGACTAGAAGAGTGCTCTTTTTTCAAAAGCAGAGTTTGGTTATTGTAAGGCGAGCTAGCGTTTGTTTCCCAGTTATAAATGGAGTTGAATCACGTGCAGTTTCTGGTCCTATGAGCAAGAGTTGTTTTCTGGTAAGAAGAGTCACTATTGCGCTCCCATTATCATACACAGGGCAAATAGCACTGGCGTCTGTTCCCAGCATATACAGTGTATTGGACTGAAGAGGAGCTACTGTTCTTGTCAGTTTCCTAAGCAGAGTTGAACTAGGTATGGCCCGTTTGTGTAGGAAGCAAAGGTTTTTGTTCTGAGCAAGCTCACTGTTTGGACCACATAGGAAACACAGTAGAGTACAAGAGTGCTCTTTTCTCAAAAGGAGTGTATGTTTCTTGTAAGGTGAGCTAGTGTTTGTTTCCCAGTCCTAAATGGAGTTGAATCACATGCAGTTTCTGGTCCTACGAGCAAGAGTTGTTTTCTGGTAAGAAGAGTCACTATTGCGCTCGCGTTGTCATACACAGGGCAAATAGCACTGGCGTCTGTTCCAAGAATGTACAGTGTATTGGACTGAAGAGGATCTACTATTCTTGTCAGTTTCCTAAGCAGAATTGAACTAGATATGGCCGTGTGTGTAGGAAGCACAGTTCTTTTGTTCTGAGCAAGCTCACTGTTTTGGCCCTATGGGAAACACAGTAGAGTAAAAGAGTGCTCTTTTCTCAAAAGCAGAGTGCGTTTCTTGTAAGGCGAGCTAGCGTTTGTTTCCAAGTACTAAATGGAGTTGAATCACATGCACTTTTTGGTCCTACGAACAAGAGTTCTTTTATGGTAAGGAAAGTCACTATTGCGCTCCCACTGCCATACACAGTGCAAATAGCTCTCGCATCTGTTCCCACCAAGTACAGGGTATTGGACTGAAGAGGAGCTACTGTTCTTGTCTGTTTCCTAAGCAGAGTTGAACTAGATATGGCCCGTGTGTGTAGGAAGCACAGTTCTTTTGTTCTGAGCAAGCTCACTGTTCAGATCCCATAGGAAACACAGTAGAGTAGAAGAGTGGTCTTTTCTCAAAAGCAGAGTGTGTTTCTTGTAAGGCGAGCTAGTGTTTGTTTCCCAGTAAGAAATGGAGTTGAATCCCATGCAGTTTCTGGTCCTACGAGCAAGAGTTTTTTTTCTGGTAAGAAGAGTCACTATTGAACTCCCATTGTCATACACAGGGCAAATAGCACTGGCGTCTGTTCCCAGCAAGTTCAGTGTATTCGACTGAAGAGGAGCTACTGTTCTTGTCAGTTTCCTAAGCAGAGTTGAACTAGATATAGCCCGTATGTGTAGGAAGCACAGTTCTTTTTCTGAGTAAGCTCACTGTTCGGACCCCATAGGAAACACAGTAGAGTAGAAGAGTGCTCTTTTCTCAAAAGCAGAGTGTGTTCATTGTAAGGCGAGCTAGGGTTTGTTTCCCAGTTCTAAATGGAGTTGAATCTCATGCAGTTTCTGGTCCTACGAGCAAGAGTTGTTTTCTGCTAAGAAGAGTCACTATTGTGCTCCCATTGTCATACACAGGGCAAATAGCACTGGCATCTGTTCCCAGCACGTACAGTGTATTGGACAGAAGACGATCTACTGTTCTTGTCAGTTTCCTAAGCAGAATTGAACTAGATAAGGCCATGTGTGTAGGAACCACAGTTCTTTTGTTCTGAGCAAGCTCTCTGTTCTTTTCATATATGAAACACAGTAGAGTAGTAGAGTGCTCTTTTCTCAAAAGCAGAGTGTGTTTCTTGTAAGACGAGCTAGCGTTTGTTTCCCAGTCCTAAATGGAGTTGAATCATATGCAGTTTCAGGTCCTACGAGCAAGAGATGTTTTCTGTTAAGGAAAGTCACTACTGCGCTCCCATTGCCACACACAGTGCAAATAGCACTCACGTCTGTTCCCAGCAAGTACAGTGTATTGGACTGAAGAGGAGCTACTTGTCAGTTTCCTAAGCAGAGTTGAACTAGATATGGCCCGTGTGTGTAGGAAGCACAGTTCTTTTGTTCTGAGCAAGCTCACTGTTCTGGGCCTAAAGGAAACACAGTAGAGCAGAAGAGTGCTCTTTTCTCAAAAGCAGAGTGTGTTTCTTGTAAGGCGAGCTAGCGTTTGTTTCCCAGTCCTAAATGGAGTTGAATCACAAGCAGTTTGCGGTCCTACGAGCAAGAGTTCTTTTCTGGTAAGAAGAGTCACTATTGTGCTCCCATTGCCATACACAGTGCAAATAGCACTCGCGTCTGTTCCCAGCAAGTACAGTGTATTGGACTGAAGAGGAGCTACTGTTCTTGTCAGTTTCCTAAGCAGAATTGAACTATATATGGCCCGTGTGTGTAGGAAGCACAGTTCTTTTGTTCTGAGCAAGCTCACTGTTCTGGCCCTATAGGAAACCCAGTAGAGTAGAAAGTGCTCTTTTCTCAAAAGCAGAGTGTGTTCCTTGTAAGACAAGCTAGCGTTTGTTTCCCAGTGCTAAATGGATTTGAGTCACATGCCGTTTGCGGTCCTACGAGCAAGAGTTGTTTTCTGGTAAGAAGAGTCACTATTGCCATCCCATTGCCATACAAATTGCAAATAGCACACACGTCTGTTCACAGCAAGTACAGTGTATTGGACTGAAGAGGAGCTACTGTTCTTGTCAGTTTCTTAAGCAGAGTTGAAGTAGATATGTCCCGTGTGTGTAGGAAGCACAGTTCTTTTGTTCTGAGCAAGCTCACTGTTCGGACCCCATAGGAAACACAGTAGAGTAGAAGAGTGCTCTTTTCTCAAAAGCAGAGTGTGTTTCTTGTAATCGAGTTAGCATTTGTTTCCCAGTCCTAAATGGAGTTGTATCACATGCAGTTTCTTGTCCTATGAGCAAGAGTTGTTTTCAGGTAAGAAGAGTCACTATTGCGCTCCCATTGTCATACACAGGGCA